>NW_026910957.1:0-6388 GCF_963854185.1 Sardina pilchardus
AAAAAAGTTTCCACGAGCGCATGTTTTGGCCGTCTCAGCCAACTGTCATGAAATATGAAAAGTAAACGTGTCTTCACTTTTCCTTCATAGCTTGAAATTGGAAGGTCTTAGAAGCTTGAAACCAAGCGCATACAACACAAAGGGCCTCAATGAGCTACTGGCCGCTCACTGGTGGCTCCAGCGCACGCGGTTCAGTCGCATCATTCACTCTGATGTGGTGTTCATGAAGTTGGGTGTTGAGGTGCATGTACTGCATTGTGACAGAAAGTCACTTTACAACATCTTACAAGCCCAAAGTGGATTTTGAAAAAAGTTTCCACGAGCGCATGTTTTGGCCGTCTCAGCCAACTGTCACGAAATATGAAAAGTAAACGTGTCTTCACTTTTCCTTCATAGCTTGAAATTGGAAGGTCTTAGAAGCTTGAAACCAAGCGCATACAACACAAAGGGCCTCAATGAGCTACTGGCCGCTCACTGGTGGCTCCAGCGCACGCGGTTCAGTCGCATCATTCACTCTGATGTGGTGTTCATGAAGTTGGGTGTTGAGGTGCATGTACTGCATTGTGACAGAAAGTCACTTTACAACATCTTACAAGCCCAAAGTGGATTTTGAAAAAAGTTTCCACGAGCGCATGTTTTGGCCGTCTCAGCCAACTGTCACGAAATATGAAAAGTAAACGTGTCTTCACTTTTCCTTCATAGCTTGAAATTGGAAGGTCTTAGAAGCTTGAAACCAAGCGCATACAACACAAAGGGCCTCAATGAGCTACTGGCCGCTCACTGGTGGCTCCAGCGCACGCGGTTCAGTCGCATCATTCACTCTGATGTGGTGTTCATGAAGTTGGGTGTTGAGGTGCATGTACTGCATTGTGACAGAAAGTCACTTTACAACATCTTACAAGCCCAAAGTGGATTTTGAAAAAAGTTTCCACGAGCGCATGTTTTGGCCGTCTCAGCCAACTGTCACGAAATATGAAAAGTAAACGTGTCTTCACTTTTCCTTCATAGCTTGAAATTGGAAGGTCTTAGAAGCTTGAAACCAAGCGCATACAACACAAAGGGCCTCAATGAGCTACTGGCCGCTCACTGGTGGCTCCAGCGCACGCGGTTCAGTCGCATCATTCACTCTGATGTGGTGTTCATGAAGTTGGGTGTTGAGGTGCATGTACTGCATTGTGACAGAAAGTCACTTTACAACATCTTACAAGCCCAAAGTGGATTTTGAAAAAAGTTTCCACGAGCGCATGTTTTGGCCGTCTCAGCCAACTGTCATGAAATATGAAAAGTAAACGTGTCTTCACTTTTCCTTCATAGCTTGAAATTGGAAGGTCTTAGAAGCTTGAAACCAAGGGCATACAACACAAAGGGCCTCAATGAGCTACTGGCCGCTCACTGGTGGCTCCAGCGCACGCGGTTCAGTCGCATCATTCACTCTGATGTGGTGTTCATGAAGTTGGGTGTTGAGGTGCATGTACTGCATTGTGACAGAAAGTCACTTTACAACATCTTACAAGCCCAAAGTGGATTTTGAAAAAAGTTTCCACGAGCGCATGTTTTGGCCGTCTCAGCCAACTGTCATGAAATATGAAAAGTAAACGTGTCTTCACTTTTCCTTCATAGCTTGAAATTGGAAGGTCTTAGAAGCTTGAAACCAAGCGCATACAACACAAAGGGCCTCAATGAGCTACTGGCCGCTCACTGGTGGCTCCAGCGCACGCGGTTCAGTCGCATCATTCACTCTGATGTGGTGTTCATGAAGTTGGGTGTTGAGGTGCATGTACTGCATTGTGACAGAAAGTCACTTTACAACATCTTACAAGCCCAAAGTGGATTTTGAAAAAAGTTTCCACGAGCGCATGTTTTGGCCGTCTCAGCCAACTGTCATGAAATACTGTATGAAAAGTAAACGTGTCTTCACTTTTCCTTCATAGCTTGAAATTGGAAGGTCTTAGAAGCTTGAAACCAAGCGCATACAACACAAAGGGCCTCAATGAGCTACTGGCCGCTCACTGGTGGCTCCAGCGCACGCGGTTCAGTCGCATCATTCACTCTGATGTGGTGTTCATGAAGTTGGGTGTTGAGGTGCATGTACTGCATTGTGACAGAAAGTCACTTTACAACATCTTACAAGCCCAAAGTGGATTTTGAAAAAAGTTTCCACGAGCGCATGTTTTGGCCGTCTCAGCCAACTGTCACGAAATATGAAAAGTAAACGTGTCTTCACTTTTCCTTCATAGCTTGAAATTGGAAGGTCTTAGAAGCTTGAAACCAAGCGCATACAACACAAAGGGCCTCAATGAGCTACTGGCCGCTCACTGGTGGCTCCAGCGCACGCGGTTCAGTCGCATCATTCACTCTGATGTGGTGTTCATGAAGTTGGGTGTTGAGGTGCATGTACTGCATTGTGACAGAAAGTCACTTTACAACATCTTACAAGCCCAAAGTGGATTTTGAAAAAAGTTTCCACGAGCGCATGTTTTGGCCGTCTCAGCCAACTGTCACGAAATATGAAAAGTAAACGTGTCTTCACTTTTCCTTCATAGCTTGAAATTGGAAGGTCTTAGAAGCTTGAAACCAAGCGCATACAACACAAAGGGCCTCAATGAGCTACTGGCCGCTCACTGGTGGCTCCAGCGCACGCGGTTCAGTCGCATCATTCACTCTGATGTGGTGTTCATGAAGTTGGGTGTTGAGGTGCATGTACTGCATTGTGACAGAAAGTCACTTTACAACATCTTACAAGCCCAAAGTGGATTTTGAAAAAAGTTTCCACGAGCGCATGTTTTGGCCGTCTCAGCCAACTGTCACGAAATATGAAAAGTAAACGTGTCTTCACTTTTCCTTCATAGCTTGAAATTGGAAGGTCTTAGAAGCTTGAAACCAAGCGCATACAACACAAAGGGCCTCAATGAGCTACTGGCCGCTCACTGGTGGCTCCAGCGCACGCGGTTCAGTCGCATCATTCACTCTGATGTGGTGTTCATGAAGTTGGGTGTTGAGGTGCATGTACTGCATTGTGACAGAAAGTCACTTTACAACATCTTACAAGCCCAAAGTGGATTTTGAAAAAAGTTTCCACGAGCGCATGTTTTGGCCGTCTCAGCCAACTGTCATGAAATATGAAAAGTAAACGTGTCTTCACTTTTCCTTCATAGCTTGAAATTGGAAGGTCTTAGAAGCTTGAAACCAAGGGCAAACAACACAAAGGGCCTCAATGAGCTACTGGCCGCTCACTGGTGGCTCCAGCGCACGCGGTTCAGTCGCATCATTCACTCTGATGTGGTGTTCATGAAGTTGGGTGTTGAGGTGCATGTACTGCATTGTGACAGAAAGTCACTTTACAACATCTTACAAGCCCAAAGTGGATTTTGAAAAAAGTTTCCACGAGCGCATGTTTTGGCCGTCTCAGCCAACTGTCATGAAATATGAAAAGTAAACGTGTCTTCACTTTTCCTTCATAGCTTGAAATTGGAAGGTCTTAGAAGCTTGAAACCAAGCGCATACAACACAAAGGGCCTCAATGAGCTACTGGCCGCTCACTGGTGGCTCCAGCGCACGCGGTTCAGTCGCATCATTCACTCTGATGTGGTGTTCATGAAGTTGGGTGTTGAGGTGCATGTACTGCATTGTGACAGAAAGTCACTTTACAACATCTTACAAGCCCAAAGTGGATTTTGAAAAAAGTTTCCACGAGCGCATGTTTTGGCCGTCTCAGCCAACTGTCACGAAATATGAAAAGTAAACGTGTCTTCACTTTTCCTTCATAGCTTGAAATTGGAAGGTCTTAGAAGCTTGAAACCAAGCGCATACAACACAAAGGGCCTCAATGAGCTACTGGCCGCTCACTGGTGGCTCCAGCGCACGCGGTTCAGTCGCATCATTCACTCTGATGTGGTGTTCATGAAGTTGGGTGTTGAGGTGCATGTACTGCATTGTGACAGAAAGTCACTTTACAACATCTTACAAGCCCAAAGTGGATTTTGAAAAAAGTTTCCACGAGCGCATGTTTTGGCCGTCTCAGCCAACTGTCACGAAATATGAAAAGTAAACGTGTCTTCACTTTTCCTTCATAGCTTGAAATTGGAAGGTCTTAGAAGCTTGAAACCAAGCGCATACAACACAAAGGGCCTCAATGAGCTACTGGCCGCTCACTGGTGGCTCCAGCGCACGCGGTTCAGTCGCATCATTCACTCTGATGTGGTGTTCATGAAGTTGGGTGTTGAGGTGCATGTACTGCATTGTGACAGAAAGTCACTTTACAACATCTTACAAGCCCAAAGTGGATTTTGAAAAAAGTTTCCACGAGCGCATGTTTTGGCCGTCTCAGCCAACTGTCATGAAATATGAAAAGTAAACGTGTCTTCACTTTTCCTTCATAGCTTGAAATTGGAAGGTCTTAGAAGCTTGAAACCAAGCGCATACAACGGTTACATGCTGCCACTCAGACATGCCACCACTACGACATGCTTCCATTTAGACATGCCTCTATTTAGACATGCTGCTATTTAGACATGCTGCCAATCCGACACATTTTAGTACCCCCATTCCGACAGTTTACAAATCCTATTTTTTTTCCAAGTCAATTTAACGGACCCTATGAGCCCGACGGATGCAAAGTGCGTCAAAAAACACACCCATTCTTCTCTGTTACATTGCTCCGTGATTATTAGTCACAGCGAGATGAGACCTATATTGCATGAAAGAGCAGAACCGGGGCTTTCCAACGAGACTAGACACGTGTCTGTACGATCAAGCATAAAGTATAAAATAAAATCATGAATTTAAATCAAAGTATATCATATTTACAGTCTATATTGCTCTGCGTTCACGCACACAGCCACTGCTCTCGCTTGGATTACTCCGGGACCAGGCATCGCACAGACATGACAAGCATATCAAATGAAAGAGGAGAAACAGAGCTTTCCGTTGATACCAAACATATCGATCCTTTTGTGTTATAAAAACAGACGAAGTGACAAACAAATAAGAATGTCATATAGCTTCGGCTCGCTACTTTCGTTTGATTTACTCGTGAAACGCCTGGTCAAAAATATATGACTTGCATGTCAGATAAAAGAGGAGAGCTAGAGCTATCCACAGATACCAAATACAACCTTCTAGGCCATAAAAAGACGAAGTGACAGCAAAATAATAACTGTAACATTAATAGCCTATTAATTACCTCATGTCGGAATGGCACGTTGTTTGAAAAGAGAGTGAAATACCGCCACTGCGACCATGAAAAAAAAAAATGTCGGAGTGGTGGGACTTTTTCCCATAAGGAGACATGCCTCCACTACGACAATTGGACGTCAATGTCGGAGTGCTGGTATGTCGGAATGAACGGCGGATACCGCATACAACACAAAGGGCCTCAATGAGCTACTGGCCGCTCACTGGTGGCTCCAGCGCACGCGGTTCAGTCGCATCATTCACTCTGATGTGGTGTTCATGAAGTTGGGTGTTGAGGTGCATGTACTGCATTGTGACAGAAAGTCACTTTACAACATCTTACAAGCCCAAAGTGGATTTTGAAAAAAGTTTCCACGAGCGCATGTTTTGGCCGTCTCAGCCAACTGTCATGAAATATGAAAAGTAAACGTGTCTTCACTTTTCCTTCATAGCTTGAAATTGGAAGGTCTTAGAAGCTTGAAACCAAGCGCATACAACACAAAGGGCCTCAATGAGCTACTGGCCGCTCACTGGTGGCTCCAGCGCACGCGGTTCAGTCGCATCATTCACTCTGATGTGGTGTTCATGAAGTTGGGTGTTGAGGTGCATGTACTGCATTGTGACAGAAAGTCACTTTACAACATCTTACAAGCCCAAAGTGGATTTTGAAAAAAGTTTCCACGAGCGCATGTTTTGGCCGTCTCAGCCAACTGTCACGAAATATGAAAAGTAAACGTGTCTTCACTTTTCCTTCATAGCTTGAAATTGGAAGGTCTTAGAAGCTTGAAACCAAGCGCATACAACACAAAGGGCCTCAATGAGCTACTGGCCGCTCACTGGTGGCTCCAGCGCACGCGGTTCAGTCGCATCATTCACTCTGATGTGGTGTTCATGAAGTTGGGTGTTGAGGTGCATGTACTGCATTGTGACAGAAAGTCACTTTACAACATCTTACAAGCCCAAAGTGGATTTTGAAAAAAGTTTCCACGAGCGCATGTTTTGGCCGTCTCAGCCAACTGTCATGAAATATGAAAAGTAAACGTGTCTTCACTTTTCCTTCATAGCTTGAAATTGGAAGGTCTTAGAAGCTTGAAACCAAGCGCATACAACACAAAGGGCCTCAATGAGCTACTGGCCGCTCACTGGTGGCTCCAGCGCACGCGGTTCAGTCGCATCATTCACTCTGATGTGGTGTTCATGAAGTTGGGTGTTGAGG
>NW_026910958.1:0-1000 GCF_963854185.1 Sardina pilchardus
AAATCCTTGAGTCGTGCCAGCGGTGGGAACGGAATCAAAAGGATCATCCAACTTGCATTTCCACTCAGGGGGGAAAAATCACCTTGAATTTTTAAACACTTCAGACTTCACAAGCATTCCTGTCTCCTCCTGCACATTGGCTGCAGTAGCACCTCTCCACCAGTAGGAGGCGGTAAAGCACACATCCCATCTGCCACATGCACAGACTATTTTTTTCTCTCTCTTCTACTGTAATCACACTGCACAGAAGGCAAAAGCAGTCTTGGGTTGAGAAGACTGAGTGAGGTGGAAATTGAGCGTGCTCAAGGCATGTTATCAACAAAGCAGGGTGAGGTTTCTGCCACTGATTAACTCCTATGTAAAGAGCAGGTTATGATCAGGCGGCTATCATGATTTTAGATCTGGCTCCGATTGCACAGTAAGAAACACAAACACATTTACACACACACACACACACACACACACACACACACACACACACACAGCAAAAGCAGTCAAGAAAAGATTTTCTGAGCAGAAATTCCAGAACAGAGGGGAAAGTCGCCAGATCTTAAAACACCACAAATGGCCAGTTTAGTTGATGCTGGCTGCTGAGCCTATTTTACAACAGCCCATAATATCAGAGATGATTAAGCTTATTCAATTAAGTATTACCCTTCCATTTCATAATGGTCGCCGCCAGTTTCATAACTACTGCAATGAAGGTATTAGAGGTTATTTAACATGCTCAGTGAAGCCCTTTCAGATTTGAACTTGGCCTGTGCCTCCTTAAGTCTTACAGGGCATTTCTGTACATCATGGTGCAAGACCTCACAGAGTTACGGATTTGAATATTGAATATTCTAGAAATGTGGCGAATGGAAAGAGGAAATGAAATACTTGAGGTTACCTGGGCAATTATAACTGCACTGTGGTGGGCTTTTATTTTGTTTTCTAAAAAGAATGTTGATGGCTCTCCATGGAGACAAAACGTACGCCAGCGCTGGCCTATTTTTCTGTC
>NW_026910959.1:7500-10000 GCF_963854185.1 Sardina pilchardus
AATAGACACACACATCTATTTTTATATACAGTATTTTATCATGAGTTCAAGTCATGTATTTGTGTGTGTGTGTGTGTGTGTGTGTGTGTCTGTGTCTGTGTCTGTGTCTGTGTCTGTGTGCATGAATTTGGTAGGAGTACCTGTAGTAGTAGTAGTAGCAGCAGTAGCAGCAGTAGTAGTAGTAGTAGTAGTAGTAGTAGTAGTAGTAGTAGCAGCAGTAGTAGTAGTAGTAGTAGTAGTAGTGAATAGTAATGTATCTTAAATGTGTGTTACAGTATATTATGTGTTTAAATATGAAGTATGTAGTACACGAGCCCTGTGAGTAAAGTGTGCAGTGTGTGTTTAAGCCCTGAGGTAATCTACTGGTCATGAGTGACTGTCCTTCTCTCAGCTTTAAACCAGTGAGATAAAATAATTACAACATTTACCAATTTCACTCAACCGAATGTTTTAAAGCTAATGTTAAATATCCACAGTATATATCAGCCTGAAGTGAAATTCATTATTGTTATTTTTTTTTTTTCAATTAAAATGCAAACAGTTATTCTGCATAGCTCTACAATGGAGGGCTATGGGACTAATTCTCCAAGAATTGTTCCGTGTGAGACCTAAAGGCATTGTTTGAACTTGAACATGACTTGTTTTTCTGAGTGTGTATCTGGGCGCACAAGGGAGAAAAGTAAAGTCTGCAGTGAAAGTTTGTTTAAGCTATGCGTTGTAGGCTAAGTGAAAGTTTGTTTAAGCTATGCGTTGTAGGCTAAGTGAAAGTTTGTTTAAGCTATGCGTTGTAGGCTAAGTGAAAGTTTAAGCTATGCGTTATAGGCGAAGTTCTATGAACACAAGTAAAGTCTGCAGTGAAAGTTTGTTTAAGCTATGCGTTGTAGGCTACTGTCAGTGCCTTTATAGTTGGTGAATATTTGTGTGTCTTTGTGAGTAAAGTTTGTTGCCAATTATCTTTCTCTTTCTCTCTCTCTCTCTCTCTCTCTCTCTCTCTCTATCTAACTTTTTCTGTGTGTGTGTGTGTGTGTGTGTGTGTGTGTGTGTGTGTGTGTGTGTGTGTGTGTGTGTGAAGTTGCAGTGGGCCTAATGCCATCTGGCCAGGCAGCTGATCCTTATTACTGATGCGTAGTGGAGTGTTCTGTCACCTGTAAGGTGAGATACAGAGAGTGGGAGGAAGGGAGAGAGAGAGAAGCAGTAGAGAGAGGATGAGAGAAGAGAGAAAGGGATGAGAGAAGAGAGAGGGAGAGATAGGAAAGCAAGGTAGAGTAGACAGGCAGAGAAAATAAAAGAGAATATTAATACAAAACAATCTGAATACATCTGCATACATACACAATTTTGACTATCATTAACAATATACAGATAAGATTTGTTTTTATCATTGCTTTAGCACTGCGGTTATTTCATACACCTTTATCATTTGTTTCAATAAAATGTCATTACTTTTACAACATATAGTATTATATTAGTACTTATACATCTCTCTGGCAATATTGTATCTTCAGCCATGCCAGTAAAGCTTATTGAATTCAATTAAAGAGAGAGAGAAAGAGAGAGAGAGAGAGAGAGAGAGAGAGAGAGAGAATGGTACTATCTTCTTATTGTCATTCTATACATTTTCCATCAATTGTTTTGTTACGTACTTACAGTCATGTCAGTTGTATTATTATTGGACAATTGTATTGAATTGTATTCAATGTTGTACTGAATTAAACAGAGATGGACTGGGCAGGTAGGGAGAGACAGAAGGTGAGAGGAGAGGAAAGGGTTAGAGTAAGATGGAGGGAGAGGTAGGGGACTGAGAGAAAGAGAGAGAGAGATGGAGGGATGTAAAGTAGAAGAGGAAGAGGGAATAGAGTCAGTAGTCAGAGTGAGTCAGGAATGGAGAGACTGAGAGGGAGAAAGAGTGATAGAGAGAATGAAGGAGGAAGAGAAAAGCAGAGTGTGAGAGAGGGATGGGGTGTGGGTCCACCTGTCACACACATCCACTAAAACACTCACTACCTGAACACGAGAGAGGGAGGGAGGGAGAGAGGGATAGAGAGAACGGGGTAGAAGTAAAGAGAGAGTGAAAGAAAAGGGAAGAGAAAGTCAGAGTGAGGAAGAGAAAAACATGAGGAAAAGAGAGGTGAGAGAGAAGTGAAGAGAGAGATGGAGAGAGAGAGGGTGGAGAGAGAGAGATGGAGAGAAAGAGAGAGGGTGGAGAGAGAGATGGAGAGAGAGAGAGGGTGGAGGAGTGAGGGAGTGAGTGAGTGAGTGTCACAGGTATGTGAAGCTGACAGATTGAGGGGTCTGCTGACTGAGGCAGTTTTTGTAAAAATGTGTCAGTCAGGCTTCTGTGTGTGTGTGTGCGTGCACAGGCGCGCATGTGTGTGCGTGTGTGTGTTTGTGTGAAAGAGAGAGAGAGGGAGAGAGACAGAGACAGAGAGAGAGAGAGTTGGTCTGCATACAAATGTGTTTCTTCCTCTGTGTGTAAGTATGTGTTGGAGTCACTGTGTGT
>NW_026910959.1:15000-16288 GCF_963854185.1 Sardina pilchardus
ATAAAGAGAGATGGTGGTAATGAGAACAGATGTCATTCTTGGAACATAGGCGATCACCTCTCCCTATTCATGAGCACTGACAAACTTGCGCACACACACACACACGCAACCTCACACATCCTCCCTATTTCTCTCTCTCTCTCTGTCACACTCACACACACACACACACAGACAGACAGACAGACAGACAGACAGACAGACAGACAGACAGACAGACAGACAGACAGACAGACAGACAGACAGACAGACAGACAGACTTTCTGACAATGGGAGTTGGATGAATGGCCGTTAATTGATACCCTTCTCTTAATGCCTTCGCTCTCTCTGCCACACGCACTTTTGTCACCCCAAAGTGCCGTCTCCATCTTTTCATAGACGCAACACCTTACACACTGCTGCCGGAGGCTCCACCTCCATTGTCATCGCGATGAAACCTGCTTTTCTCCTACCCTGGAAATCCAGAGTTCTTGTGAGAGTACAATTTGAACTGTGTCTGCAAGATACTCTGCCAATGAGCAATGATGCATGTTACTTTTACCCCAGGCATCGGGGGGGGGGGGAACCAATCACATCAGTGTATCTGATATAGGCGGGCCAGAGGTGAGCTAAACTCATGATGACAGCGCTGAGCGCTGCACCATTCAACGTCAGTAAAAATTGGTCATAGTGTTATCCAAGTGCGTCGAAGTCCGGAATCAGTCAGAGTAAACATTGGTCGTAGTGTTATCAATTGCGAGTAGTGAGATTTTCAAATGCATGCTTGATGCCGCCTCTCGAGTTGGGCCATTACATTATTCATGGCCAGACCCTTAGTCTTTCTAGATTACCAGGGACTGGACTTTCCAGGGTCCTTTTCTCCACCATTGAGGTGACATTTGGCACCAGTAGTGGACCATGGCCCTGAGGCAAGCCAGATTCAGACCAGGTTCAAACCGGATTCAGTTCAGATTGAACCCAGATCCAAACCAGATTCAGTCCAGATTCCACCCAGATTCAAGCCAGAACTAAGCCGAGTGTGTTTTCATATCTCTGGTATTCAGATTGTTCTGAAATGATTTAGGTGTGAGTCTTCACACCTCTACGTCTAGACTGAGGCCCACAGGTGCATGTGTGTGTGTGAGTGTGATGTTCTGCCATCTGGTACTGGCTAGTTTGGCCTTGGAGATGGGCCTGGTACCTGGCAAGTGGTAGAGTGGAGAGTGTGTGCCCTTATAAGAGATGGGACCAGTTTTCAACTGTGTGAGTGCCTCAGTTTGTGTGTGTGCATCTGCAAATTAGTGCAAAAAGT
>NW_026910960.1:0-1000 GCF_963854185.1 Sardina pilchardus
AGCAGTGAGCTGCCTGCCCCAACAGCGGCCGCTCGGGGAGCAGTGAGGGGTTAGGTGCCTTGCTCAAGTGTGTGTGTGTGTGTGTGAGGGGTTAGGTGCCTTGCTCAAGCCTCAAGGGCACTTCAGCCATGGACTGGTCGGGGATTGAACCGGCAACCCTCCGGTTACAAGCTCGCAGCCCTAACCAGTAGGCCACGGCTGACCAATTTGTACATTAGGGACACTGACACATCATGTTGGGTTCTAGATCAATAATATATGTTTACATGATATGCACAATATTATTCATTGCTGTAGTATGCATGCATTCCAGTGAGGACATCTAATATAGCATGTGTCCTAATTCATGTGAATCCTCTGTTGTAGAACACAACATAAATGCATTATTATATAGACTAATATACTGTATGTTTTTTATCTCACATATATTCCAACTCGATAATCTCAACAGTATAATACTGGTGATTCTGAGTAGGGCACACACACACACACACTCCTGCTCCAGAACGCTGCATTGTGCTCATCCACCTCCTCCATCTCCTCCACCTCCTCCATCTCCTCCTCCTCCTCCACCTCCTCCACCTCCATCTCCTCCTCCACCTCCTCCACCTCCATCTCCTCCATCTCCTCCATCTCCTCCTCCTCCTCCACCTCCTCCACCTCCCTGCTGCTCCTCCTCCACCTCCTCCACCTCCTCCACCTCCCTGCACCACAACACTGCATTGTGCTCCTCCACCTCTTCCACCTCCTCCACCTCCCTGCTCCACAATGCTGCATTGTGCTCCTCCATCTCCTCCATCTCCTCCATCTCCTCCACCTCCTCCACCTCCTCCATCTCCCTGCTCTCCTCCACCTCCTCCATCTCCTCCATCTCCTCCATCTCCTCCACCTCCTCCACCTCCTCCATCTCCCTGCTCCTCCTCCACCTCCTCCATCTCCTCCATCTCCTCCACCTCCTCCATCTCCTCCATCTCCTCCACCTCCTCCACCTCTCCACCTC
>NW_026910962.1:0-42500 GCF_963854185.1 Sardina pilchardus
ATCAGCAGAGCGTCCTGCTCTTTGTGGAGCCGTGCTCTCCATGCGGGCCAGAGTACATCTCTCATGACGAGCCACATCTTTTCAGATGCGCCGTGGCCACTCCAGAAGCCTCGGCTGTCACTTCCTGTAGCGCACAACCTCCTTCCCGCGCTGCCCAGAGGGCCTGTGTGACACGAGCCGAGCGGAGCGAGAGGGAGAGAGAGAAAGAGAGAGAGAGAGAGAGAGAGAGAGGAAGAGAGAGAGAGAGAGAGAGAGAGAGAGAGAGAACCCATGTTCAATTAAGAGCATCAGATCAGATTGAAAAAATCAGAGCAGGATAAACTTCTGCTGTGGTCTTGTTGGCCAAGTCTTATGTGGGTCAGGACGACATCAGGCAGTAGTGGGGTTTGGGAGGAGGAAGGCGTCAGAATCTCTCCTTTCTCTCTCTGTGCTCCTGAGTCACTCCTGGTGGCTTTCACACACATGTCATTAGAGATGCTTCATAAGATGGAAATCAAACTGAGAAAGAGAGAGAGATTAGAGAGGGAGAGAGAGAGAGAGATTGTGTGAGTGTTACAGAGAAAGGGAGAGAGAGAGAGAGATGAGAGATTGTGTGAGAGGGACAGAGAGAGAGATGAGAGATTGTGTGTGTGTGTGTGTGAGAGAGAGAGAGAGAGAGAGAGAGAGAGAGAGAGAGAGAGAGAGATGAGAGATTGTGTGAGAGGGACAGAGAGAGAGATGAGAGATTGTGTGTGTGTGTGTGTGTGTGTGTGTGTGTGTGTGTGTGTGAGAGAGAGAGAGAGAGAGAGAGAGATGAGAGATTGTGTGAGAGGGACAGAGAGAGAGATGAGAGATTGTGTGTGAGGGAGAGAGAGAGAGGGGATAAGAGAATGAATGAGAGCAAGAGGACGCCATTCCACAGTGTTTGTTGTGCGAGAGCGATCCATAGCCCAGGCAGTTTGACCCAGCCTGAGTCACAAAACAGTGATCCACAGGCAGTGTAACCCAACCTGGGTCACAGAAGAGCGATCCACAGCTCAAGCCGTTTGACCCAGCCCGGGTCACAGAAGAGTGATCCATAGCACCAAGCCGTTTGACCCAGCCTGGGTCACACAAGACCCCAGTCGACCTGAGCTGATGTTGAGGGAGAGTCGGGGAGAATCCTCTCCTTGTTCCTGTTCTTGTTCTCTCTCTGCACTGCAGGGCATAGCAACAGGGGATCCCTGATGAATGAGTGATGAGGCCCCTGCAGCTCATGAAGGAGCCCCAGCATGTATTAACATGGCCCCTTCACCCACTGCTTTTAACAGAGACCGCAAAGTAAACACAAATGTTTTTGTTGTTTGCCGGTGTGACGCGCAGCCATGCGGAATTAACTTCTCTTCTCATTACTGCAGCGCCGTCCTCCTCCTCTTCCTCCTCCTCCTCCTCTTTCTAGCACGCTGACGCACATTTGCAGGGGACACATCTAGCACTAATGTTGCCAAGCATTAAATCAATGAAGGACAGATTGTAATGGCCAGAATCTATTATCTGTGGAAGACAAAAAGTCTGAGGCGAAAAAGTTGCCCCTGCATCACCCTTGCTACCATTCTCAATCTAGAGAGAGAGAGAGCAAGAGAGAGAGAGAGAGAGAGAGAAAGAAAGAAAGAAAGATGGTCATCCTGAGATCAAGCATGTGCTGCAGACCACTTGATTAGCCATGTATTAAATGGGCATTATTTAGAGTAATGGTCCATTAGAGAGTAGTGACATGCTGCTCTCTCTCTCTCTCTCTTTCTTAATTTCTCTCCCCCTCTCTCTCTCTCTATCCATCTATTTCTCTCTCTCTCCTCCAGCTTCCTCTCAGGACAGAAGCAGAATGATGATGTCAGAACACATCATGATGAGGAGCAATATGTGTGTGTGTGTGTGTGTGTGTGTGTGTGTGTGTGTGTGCGTGCGTGTGTGTGTGTGTGTGTGTGTGTGTGTGTGTGTGTGTGTGTGCGCGCGTGCGCGTGTTTAGGACAGCACATATGGCAATTCTCAAGAGAGAGGCAGAAATGAGTATTGTGAAACAGAAATTGGACTTGAAGGGCAAGAATGCTCAAATGTGAACACGTCATGTCACATCAACATTTATTCTAATAAACACGGCACATTCATTTGGTTCCAAAGGCACAAATCGCATTGAGTTAAAAGCTAAGCTGTTGATTTATTATACTGTTATCTAATTAGCTGAAATCCTTAAATGCACAAAGCTCGCTGGTAAGAAAATGCAATTGATTTTCTGCAAATGTCTCGATTCATTATAGCAAGAACGAGATGTGTCAGTTTATTTGCTATCATTTATGTCTGTTAAATATATGATAACCATCTGGTAATACTTTGCGCAAACATCTGCTTTGAGCTCTTAACACAAATGCAATAGATTCAGATTAGCGTTAGATTTCATCAGTTACCCTGCCTGCCATTTCATCCTGTGGAGAGCCTATATAAAGCCTCGTGCTGTGGATGGCCTATTCTGCTCCGTGAAAATAAAGCACTCCATAGTTGGCATGGAGATGGGAAAGACATTGCATCTGCCCTATGCATGTAAACACGACGCCATGCATGCACGAGAGAGCCACATAGGGGGAAACTCGGTGAACATCTGTTTCTCATGCTAATACTGTGGCAGCGAGTGGAGGCTATTCTGGGGGGGGATGTTATGTTATGTGCTGAGTTCTCCTGTGCTGTGCTGTCTGCGGGTGGACGCATGGTGCTCTCCACTGTGCTTGCAGCGCTCTGACAGCAAAACTGGCGCTTCTTTGGGCTGCTGGGCTGACACCGTGTGCTAATGGGAGACGTGGAGAGACAGGCCTGGCACGCACGCTCTCAGCCCCCCACGCCAGTCACCTGTGTGGGGGAAGACGAGCGCCGAGTGCTGGCTGTGGAGCTTCTCTTCTCTGGAGGCCAGACACCCACACCTGTTAAATTAAGGACACCTGGTGACAGGCAGGAAATCATGGCTAGTTTAAAGGGGGAGTGTGGGGAAGGGGGGTGGTATATGAGATTAATGGCTATTGACTTCCAACAACGGACACACGCGCGCACACACACACACACACACACACACACACACACACACACACACACACACACACACACACACACACACACAGGCATTGTTTACACTCCTCTTCTGTCAAACTTGAATAATCTGACACACAAAGTCTTATTCTCAGTGTCCTTGCCATCATCCTCCTGCAGTCATATATTCAAAGCCGACCCTCAGCCAGTCTCACCTCTCCTCCCTGCCCCCATTTTAGCTGAGGCATATTGCACTTCTACAATGAAGTCAATTATACAAGGACCAGCGGGGCATTTGTCGGTGGTAGTTTAAGAGCCATATTGATCTTCTCTTGTGGTTCTCCTACCACACTCCATACTGACGCCGCTGTGAGGGAGCAGAGCATTGGAAGGGAAAGCTACAGTATGCCTGATTGAGTCTCCAGATCAAAGACGAGAAGCCATCATTACTAATGGACCCAAAACCAGGGCTCTTTGATAAGTGTGCGCACATTTACGAAATCACTGTGTTCTTGCACAAGGTGGCCATTTATACCGCAGGGTTATATCAGGCAGTGATTACAGAAAATTGCATGGCAGAAGACAGCCATGTCATACTGAGAGGGATATTTCACTCACATTACTCAGACGGAAGGCAAATTGTGTCCGGCACGTGAGATACTAACAACTGGCTTTGAAGGTCACAGAGGTTTATATATTTAAACTTGACCCACAACCACTTGACCTCCATCATAACACATACTGAAAAGGATTCTGGGTGATGAGGGATGCAGTTCTTAATTTCCGGTAGCAACCTCTACAGGGTGTCCAGTCAGAACACGGAAACCAGATTGTTGGTCAAAGAGTTGTTTTTATTGTTTCTTCACACCCACAACACAGCTGAATGATGAGGAATTATATGGAATGTATATGATTGTGGATGTATGTATGTGTATTTGTGTCTGTGTGAATGTGTGTGTGTGGTTCTGTAATAAAACAATGAGACAATATCTGTCAATGTCCTATTTAGCTATGCAGCTAGCATAACATACATGGTACCCTGAACTGTTAAGCTAATAAACAGCCAGAGGCTAATATGGCTAACAATGAAAACAAGTAGCAAAACTAGCAAACTAGCTAGACTATATTTACAGCAAGCTAGCATTAGCGAACTAGCTCGCTAGACTGTGATACAGCAAGCTAGCATTAGCGAACTAGCTCGCTAGACAATGATACATTTGGACAATGTAACAGATAAGCTAAGTCTAAATGTAGTGATTCTGACAAACAGAAGTAATATTAAAACTAAACATACAACAAGTCATTAGACTCACCATTAGATGCACGCACACAAAATAAACTAGCTCTGAGGAGGCAACCTGCAGCTGTAGGGGTTGCCCTTCACTGTGGGGAATGACCCTGGAAAAAGGAGGGTCCTGAACCATGCTTCAGACTTTATACTGTTAAGTGGCCAACTTAGTGCCTGATCAAATAATAGAAGGACCTATTTAATAATAAAGCCTGACACAAAATAGAAGTGCAAGAAAACAGAAATAAAAAGGAAAATACAGCACGGCTGATGGACTTTTGTACAGCCGCCCCCAAATATGTTGTGCAGATTTGCTTCTGAAAGTCCATCTATCCATGGTCGTTTGGAAGTGCTGGAAGACTGACGAGTCTGGCCACTGGTCGGAGGTAGGTACGGTCCTTGACCAGCACTTCAGCGGTCCTCACTCTTCCATCAGGGCCGGGATGGACTGCCTTGACGGTTCCAACAAGCCAGAGGGCTCTCGGTACCTGAGGGTCCACAATCATCACCACTGTGCCATTGGTCAGATTCTCTTTCTCCTTTTGCCACTTCTGACGGGTCTGTAGCATTGGCAGGTACTGGCGGACGAATCTGGCCCAAAACTGATCGGCCAGGACTTGACTGTGCCTCCATCTCTTGCGTGTCAGTAACTCAGACTCTGGATAGATCACTTGTGGCAGAGAAGTGTCCGGCCGCCCCATGAGAAGAGAGTTTGGAGTCACCGGGTCTGGATCTGAGACATCCGAGGACACGTAACCCAAAGGTTTGGAATTAAGTATGCCTTCAATCTCCACCAAGACTGTCCTGAGCACCTCTTCTGGCACAGTCTGTGCTCCGAGAACTGTGTACAATGATGCCTTAATGGATCGTATTTCCCGTTCCCACGAGCCGCCAAAGTGAGGAGCACTTGGTGGGTTGTAGCGGAAATCGATCTGTTGGGCAGTCAATTGCTCTTTCAGGGCTGGCTGGAGGGCTTGGAATGCCTCTTTCAGTTCTTTGTCTCCACCCCTGAAGTTTGTTCCTCGGTCACAAAGAATCTCATGTGGTTTGCCTCTTCTGGACACGAAACGACGGAGTGACATGAGGAAGGAGTCTGAGTCGATGCTTGAAAGAAGGTCTATGTAGACTGCTCGGGTTGTAAGACACTTGTACAAGATGCCCCAGCGCTTTTCATTGCGCCTCCCTACTCTGATCTGAATTGGGCCAAAACAGTCTATTCCGGTGGAGTAAAAGGCTGGCTTGTAGAGCCTTAGACTGGAGGGGGGCAGGTCAGCCATTCGTGGGATGTCAGGTGTTCCACGCCACTTGCGGCACTCAGGGCAGCCGTGTTGGAACTTGCGAATTGCCTGCCTGCCTCTCAAGATCCAAAAACGCCGTCTGATCTCTGCAAATACCCTTTCTGGACCGGGATGGTGTAAGTCGTTGTCGTAGCGTTTGATGATCAGCTTAGTAATGGGATGAGCAGGATCAAGCACAATTGGGTGTTGCACTTCCGGATCTAGTTGATCACATCTACGAAGGCGGCCTCCAACCCGAATGAGCTGGGTATTGGTGTCAAGCTCAGGGGCTAGTGTGACTAGTCTACTGTTTGTAGAGACTGGATTCGCAGCCTGTAACTGGGCCATGTCATCTGGAAAGCTCTCCATCTGAGATTGACGAAGAACATCTAATTCAGCTTTCCTGAGGTCGTCTACTGACAGGTTGTGGGTATCTGAAGCCGCCCCGTGTAGTGGACAGGCTACAGCTTCAAGGAGTTCCTGAAATGTGCTGTACTGACTAACATCAAGCTGGGGTGGACCACTGTTGACAGCTGTAGCTCCACAAAAGGTTTGTTTCCGCAGCTCCTCAGGATCATCTGCTGAGCGTCCAGATGGCTTTTCAGGCCAATAGGTCTCAGGCTGCCAAAGGAAGGATGGGCCTTGAAACCAATGGGGCTGTTCTACCAGCTGTGTCAGAGTTTTCCCTCTGGTGATGTCATCAGCAGGGTTTCTTTGTGAGTCAACATAACGCCAGGTTCCAGCATCAGACAATTCCTGAATTTCCGCAATCCTAGTACCCACAAAGACTTTGTATTTGCAAGATTCGGATTGCAACCATGTAAGGACCGTCATAGAATCTGTCCAGTAGATGTAGCTGTGGACGTAAACGGTTAGCTCTCTCTTCAGGACTGATGCCAACTGGGCACCTGTTAAGGCAGCAGACAGCTCCAGCCTTGGGATAGACAGTTGCCGTTTGGGAGCCACTCTAGAGCGTGCGGCAATGAAAGCAACATGGATGCATCCACTGTTGTCTTCAGTGCGTAGATACGCAACGGCACCGTATGCTCTTTCCGATGCGTCACAAAAGATGTGGATGCTACGGTGGCAGGTGTTGACATCTAGCTCTGCTGTGGTGTAGCATCTCGGCAGTGTGATGCGTGCCAGCTGCGGGAGTTCCTCTACCCAGGAGAACCATGCTTGAAGGAGGTCATGAGGTAAGTCTGGATCATCCCATTCACGCTTCCGATCCCAGAGCCTCTGTACCAAGATCTTGGCCCTGGTGGTAAATGGCACAATGAATCCAAGTGGATCGTACTGGCAAGGATCCTGTAAATGCTGCGCATTGTGGGCTGAGCGTCTGTCTCCAACTGGCCATGCTTGTAGCCAAGTGTGTCTGACTGCCAGTGCCATATCAATCCGAGAGTGCGCTCCTCTGGATCGGTCGTGTCTTGGTTGAACCAGAGTTCACTACTTTCAGATATGGACTCTGAGGGCAGATGGCTGATAATGCTTGGGCAGTTGCTGGCCCATTGCCGCAAATCGAACCCACCTTCCGCAAGGAGATGCCTAAGATCATCCACCAGTTGCTTTGCTTCCTCAGCGGTGCGTAGACTCTGTAGACAATTGTCTACATAGAAGCACTGTTCGACTGTGGTACGCAACTTGTCTCCAGCCTCCGTGTGGTTGGTCACATGTTTCTGGAGAGCGAAGGTGGCACAGCAGGGGCTTGAGGTTGTGCCAAAAGGCAGGACTTGCCACTGATAGATATCTGGAGGGTCATTCCTCCTCATCTCTCTCCAAAGGAACCGCAGGAGTGGCTGGTCCTCTGGGAGAAGGCGGACCTGATGGAACATGCCCTTTATATCTGAACTGATCACAAAGGGATGTTCACGGAAACGAAGAAGAACACCGAGCAGTGTAGCACCCAACACAGGTCCAGGCAGGAGGTGATCGTTCAAACTGATGCCCTTGTGAGAGAAGGAACAGTTGAAGACGATTCTATTCTTCCCGTTGTGTTGGACCATATGGTGCGGGATGTACCACCCAGGACTTGTGGCTACTTCCACCATGGGGATCTTCTTAACGTAACCGGCTTCTACCAACTTGCTTATCTCCATGTTGTAGGTGGCAGCTTTCTCAGGATCACTAGCAAGCCTCTTCTCGGTACCACGCAGGTGAGCCATAACTGATTCCTTTGGCGCAACCAGAGGAGGTAGGTCTCTTTTCCACGGCAATGGAGTAGCATACCGCAGGATTCCTTCTACTTCCACGCGAATGGTCTTCTCCTCCAGAATCCGGATGGCCTCTGTGTCTTGCCTTGAGCGTGTTACAAGTTTTTCACTTCGGTAGGGCAAAGTATCTAATTGCCACAATTTTTCTACATGGCTGAGTAACTCTGAGGTGTCCAGGTCAATGGATGTCAGAAGGCATTGCTGAGTGGTCAGGCTGTGTTTCAGCAGCTTAGAGGGACCCTGAAGCGACCATCCCAACTGCGTCTTGACTGCGGCTGGCCCTCCTGGGGGGCCCAGGCGAACAGGCTCAGTTGGCGTTATGAGATGTGGATGGTCCGATCCTATGAGTAGCAAGGGTTGTGCACAGTCAATAGGCTGGAGAGGTAAGTTCTTGAGGTGCCGATATAACTTCTTCAACACGGCGACAGGGTAAGTGTGTGGTGCCAGACCGAGCTCTTTGGCAGTGAATGCCCTTCGAATGTGGAAGGTCTGATTGGGTTGGTTGGCAGGTGAAACTGTGAGTGACACTGTGGCTCCCTGGATAACTCGCACATCTTGGCGCACTGTGCGCAAGGACAGCTCTTCGGGTGTTCCTTGGAGGCCAAGCTGTTGAGCTGCGTCATGCAGCAAGATGGTGCGCTCTGAACCGTCATCTAGTAGAGCATATGTGTCCAAAGAGTTGTCACCGTTCCTCAAGATGACCCGGCTCATCTTCAGTAGCACTTTGCTGCTGCCAGTGGGTCTGTCCACATAGAGGGTTTCAGCAGTGGAGCAGGTTGGTTTGGCACTCTCTGATGGTCTGGTAGTTGACTTCATGGAAGTAGCAGCCTTACCTCCACCTGTGTTCACCTCATGAAGGATCTCCAGATGCCGCTTATCACATTTCTTACATTTGGCCTTCAAAGTGCATTCGGCTGACATGTGTTCCCTTCCGCACTTCCAGCATCTCTGATTGGACCGAATCCATTTTACGATCTGCTCTGTGGTGAGGATCTGGAAATTCACACACTGATTCAGATAGTGTTGAGTGGTGTTGCAAAAGGGACAGAACTTCTTGGGCTGTTCCCTGGGCTGATCTGAACCACTTGATTGTGCTTCCGGCGGGGATGCTTTTGACTCACTGCTGTGAAGAACTGTTGTGGACTTGGGCTTTGACTTATAGTCCTTGCGTTGTTCTTTGGAGCCCTGGCGTTCTTTGCTGTGGTCAACATTGAACTGTGAACCATCTACCTGGACCCTTACCTCATACTCTAGCCATTCAGCTAGGTCAAGAAGAGTGGGAATGGGAGTTCTTATGGGATTCACATACCTCCTGAAGCTAGCTCTTAAATCATGAGGCAACTTGCCTAGGAGTCGTGAAACATGGGATCCGCACCACAGCTCCGTCCGTCCACTGCTGCCAAGTTGTTCCAACATGCCTACCAAGGCACGCACTTTAAGAGCAAATTGTCGAAAGGCCTTTGTGTCCCCTGTCCTGATATTTGGCTCCTCCATTAGCTTTGAGATGCGCTGAAGTGCAAGCTGGTGAGGTTGGCCATATATCTCAGTCAATGCCTCCATTGTCTCAGTATATGGATCTCGGCTGTGACTGTAGGAATCAGCGATGAGCAATGCTTCTTCCAGTTTCAGGTGATCCTGTAGAATCTGGAACTTGAAGCGCTCGGTAGCGTCAGGAGGGAGAAGGTTGTCAAGAGCCACTTTGAGCCTTGCAAACTCACGTGGATCTTCATTGACAAAGTCGGGAATCTTTGGCTTTGGGCCCCTGTATGTGAGCTCCCTTTCCCCTGCAAGATTTCCATGAGGACGGCGTTCAGGTGAGTAAGAAGGTTCACGGCGTTTGGGGCTAGGATGTCGACTCCTGTTGTAAGCTCTTGAGGAGTCATCTCTGTATTTGCTCGAATAATCATGATGATGGTCAGCAGGTGTACTTGCATTCTGATATCCATGGGATGGTGAAGATCTGCGAGAGCGATGATACCAGGTTGAGTCAGGGAGAGGGTACTCACGTGAAGAGTAGCTGTGGTGAAGAGGAAATCCACGGCGGCTACTTGTCTCTCCACTATTGTGGTCTCGAGAGGGGGATACTCTATCTCGGCTGAATGACCGTCCCATCCTTTCCAGACCACGGGCAATGTCATCAACATCCTCTCTTTCCATTGCATGCCGTAGCTTGCCCTCAGTAGCTGTCGATTCGGATCGATACATTGGAGGACGCGGATCCTGTTGATCTCTTGGAGACGTCTCCATGCACTGTGAAATCGGCGAGCTCGATCTAGAGGGTGAGGCCCTGGCCCCTGTACTATGACGCCTTGGAAGTGAGTAGTAGGAACTGTGATGATAGAAAGACTCTTGCTGCGCCTTCATTTCCTCTAGACAGCGTCTTAAACCAGTGTTTTCTTCAGCAAGGAGGAGTATACACCTCTCAAGGCCTGGAACAGCTGATCTTCCTCCATCTGAGACTTCGGGTGTTGTGGGTGACTGACTCTTCTCTTTGGCCGACATGGTTGGGCTGTAGAACTTGCTGCTCCGGCTCGAAGGACCATGAAAAGGATTCTGGGTGATGAGGGATGCAGTTCTTAATTTCCGGTAGCAACCTCTACAGGGTGTCCAGTCAGAACACGGAAACCAGATTGTTGGTCAAAGAGTTGTTTTTATTGTTTCTTCACACCCACAACACAGCTGAATGATGAGGAATTATATGGAATGTATATGATTGTGGATGTATGTATGTGTATTTGTGTCTGTGTGAATGTGTGTGTGTGGTTCTGTAATAAAACAATGAGACAATATCTGTCAATGTCCTATTTAGCTATGCAGCTAGCATAACATACATGGTACCCTGAACTGTTAAGCTAATAAACAGCCAGAGGCTAATATGGCTAACAATGAAAACAAGTAGCAAAACTAGCAAACTAGCTAGACCATGGCTGTGTTCGAAACTGCGTGCTAAATACTAGTCACATACTGATAATGACGTGAAGTAGCAAATAGTATGCAGTGTTTGGAAAATGTAATATTACCAGTACACAAAAGTTTCCCGGATGTTATACTGATGGGATACTGCATCCCATAATGCATAGCGATTGTTTCCAGCTTCAGAAAATGTCAGTAACAATGGCGGACAGCGAAGGGACAAGTATGGCAAAAACCGGAGAGGAAGAGCACAAATGTGAGTATTAGTTGGGTGTTTTGGTATGGAATGTTTCGTGGCTTCTGTTATTGTGGAAGTTTTATTACTGTAGAGCTGTATTTGTGTATGTGCAAGTGAATAAATAGCCCAACTTATCCAAAGCTAACGTAAACTAACTGGCGCTCAATGGAAATGAATGGTAGAAACCTGTTAGCTTGCTAAGTCGCTAAGTAGCATGACGATTTTCTAGCCTCTACAGTAGGTAACGTCGTCATTCACATTAACGAGAGCAATGTTTATTTATAGCCTAGTTATCGTTATGGTTATCGTTCTTGGTGTGAACGGCCCTTATCTCCTAAGTGTTCTGTCAGTTATAACTGACAGAACTCTATTCGTACTTTTAAAAAATAAGTTTAATTTACAAAAGTGTAATGTGAAAATCTTTGATAGCTAAGTTGCTTTGGTATCTACTGAGAAATGAGCACCTGGTTCAAAACAGTTCCCAGTTTAAGCCTACTGCTCTTTGATAAGTGATATCATAGCCGGATTTGGGTATAACCAGAGAATGTCTAGGGCTCTGGTATAGCCTAACGATGGAAAATAAAATGGTAATGGCAGAAAATAATTTTCTCCTTACTAATATTTTATTTTAAATGAGTGTTTATAAGAAAGTGTCTAAGATGGTAAAGATGTAACCTCTATCTCTAGGACTGGCACAACGTCATGCACAGTGGTCTTGGGAACATCGAAGGCTTCTGCAACAACCCTGTAGGAGGTGGATAACCAATACTGAATGATGACAACCTCCAGTCTCTCCCCCAGCCTCCATCACAGTCCACTTCAAGTGTGTCCACAAGGGCATTGACAGAAGTCGTTCTTCAGATCCACATCTCCAAAGAGGAGACGGACAATAGATAGAATAGTGTTGCCATTCAGTTAGCAATATTGTCCCCTGGGGTCATTCTGAGAGAATGTGCACTTGTTGTTTTTCTTGATATTAAAGTTCAGACATTTTAATCATTAAATTGAAAGTATTTTGTTTAATGTTTAGTGTCATTTGTAAGGTAACTGTCATACAGTGGTCATTATGGGATTATCAATTGTCAGTGTAGCACAGTTACATTTACTTAATTTCACATTTCACTTAGTTGCAAACCCAAGTCTTGCCAATAATGACACCTTTTTGATCCATTAACCATGGTTGCATACGCCTTCATAAGAAAAGACAACTGTGGGCTACAATATTGTTAGTTTCTCTAGGCATATTGGTCTAATCACTCTGAATTCCTGCTGAAGAACGAGATTAAAGACCATCAGTATTGCAGACCTTCTTCTCCTTGCTTGTTTGTTGGCTCTCACCACAGAGAGGTAGCCTAAGACATATCAAAACGGTAGGATTTTATGAACATTGTTGGCACTCTGATGGCAGCACAACAATAATTTTATAACACTGCACTTACCTGATTTCACAGCTTGTGCATCCTCTTAGCCTAACTCTTATAACTTTTGTTTCAATTCATTGTATTCTTTTCTGTTATTTAAATTCCATTATATCCGAAATTGAGTCTGGATTAATAAGCTTAGGTGATTTTATTTATCCATAAACATATTATATATGAAACATCACACAGAGATTCTTCATGGGTAGGCTATGCTTTCTCCAGATGTCCAGACTCCAGTGTAGCCCAAAAGCTGGCTGATTTGATAAGTAAACAGAACAATCCTCCTGCCATGTCAAGTCAAGTTTATTTATATAGCCTAGCCCATTTCATGCAACGTGCTTTACATAAACAAAAGCAAACTTGTGATGTTCTAAATTTCCAGAACGCTAGAATTGAAATGCAATGATTAATGCATTTCAGCTTAACTCGTTCCCACTGCAGTCTTATACAAATGAATGAGGACTAGTTCGACTAATTGCCAATACCAGACGTTTTTCTTGCAAGTAGGTGGCGGTGCGTGCTGTAGGCTGTAGATGCATCACTGTATAAAAAGCCTAGGCCTATATCTGGACACAACTAGACTGGAGGAACATGCTCAGTACTCCACATTTAGATTCGCTTCGTTTAGCAACGAACACAAATCATTAGGCTATAGCCTGAGCATGTGTCACTAACGGGATAAACGTGAAGAATTCCCCAAAATATCAGACGTAATTGCGCTCACTTTAAATTGATTAGTTTAGACAGTTTCTCCAAGTCCACCTCTAGGCTACTCAGAACAGAACACATAGCCTAACTATAACATGGTATTGATTAAAATCTACGTTGAGCTCTCTAGAATGCATTGCGGCATTGCGTTAAAATGACCAACGTCACCGTAAGCTTGCTCACTTGATTTTACTAATCCATCAGCTGTTTTCCACAGGTGCATCAGATACGCTAGTAGCGATGGTAAAGGTCACAGACTAGTCGACCAATTTATGCTGACAAAGTTGGTAGGCTAAACGCTTTGTTGCGGTGCTGACTAAACTTATGAATAGAGTTCTGACAGTTATACAGAACACTAAGGAGTCGTTCACACCAAGAACGATAACTAATAATTAAGTGAACACTGGTAAATGTTAATAACGACGTTAACAAGAGCTAGACAAGCTTCATGCTTAGCGACTTCGCTTTCTAATATCATTCATTTCCATTGAGCGCCAGCTAGTTCATGTTAACTTTGGTCAAGCTGGGCTATTTCACTTGCACATGAACACAAGTAGCCTAGGCTACTAAAACTTCCACAATAACAGAAGCCACGAAACATTCCATACCAAAACACCCAAACAATAATCACATTTGTATTCTTCGCCTCCGGTTTGCCATAGGCTTGTCCTTTCGCTGTCTGCCAGCGTTGTTGAATTTTTCTGAAACTGGAAATAATCGCTATGCATTATGGGATGCAGTATCTGAGTAGTGAGCATCATTGGTACACTGAGGATTTTGCCACCATTAGTACAACATCCTGGGAACTTTTGCATACTGGTAAAATCTAATTTTTCACACACTGCATACTGCTCGCTAGGTTCACGTCAGTATCAGTATGCGACTAGTACTTACCACCCATTTCAAACAGTGATTTAGTACGCTGTGCTGCTGGTGACGGCTACTGCGTACTGGGGTGGGGGGCGTAGTGTGCAGTACACAGTGTATACTTGACCAGTATGCAGTATGTAGTACTTAGCAAAAAATTCCGAACACAGCCCATATTTACAGCAAGCTAGCATTAGCGAACTAGCTCGCTAGACTGTGATACAGCAAGCTAGCATTAGCGAACTAGCTCGCTAGACAATGATACATTTGGACAATGTAACAGATAAGCTAAGTCTAAATGTAGTGATTCTGACAAACAGAAGTAATATTAAAACTAAACATACAACAAGTCATTAGACTCACCATTAGATGCACGCACACAAAATAAACTAGCTCTGAGGAGGCAACCTGCAGCTGTAGGGGTTGCCCTTCACTGTGGGGAATGACCCTGGAAAAAGGAGGGTCCTGAACCATGCTTCAGACTTTATACTGTTAAGTGGCCAACTTAGTGCCTGATCAAATAATAGAAGGACCTATTTAATAATAAAGCCTGACACAAAATAGAAGTGCAAGAAAACAGAAATAAAAAGGAAAATACAGCACGGCTGATGGACTTTTGTACACATACACTCTTAAAATAAATGTGTTGACAACAACACATCTCTGTGTCCAGATAGGGACAACACCGTTTGTGGTGTTTCCAACACATTGCTTTTTGTAATTTGTTACACAATATGTTTTGAAAATAACACAACATGTTTTTGTTTTTTTCTTTTACAGTAATACATCCCTGTGTTCAAATAGGGACAACGCAGTTTGTGTGTCATTCTCCCTCTTTTTTAAGAGTGCACAGGACCGTGCCATGGACGGTGTACATCTTTGTTATAAACCAATCACCTCCAGCGACACAACACTGGTATGGCAAGATCAGTGCTGATTGGTCTATAATGTCTAACTCTATCTTACTGTATATCATGAGATGAAACCCAACAAAAAGAGTACAGCAGAATGAATTAGTGTAATGTATATGTAATGTTCTTGTACAGGGTGGCCATAAGTGAGGTTTCACCATAGTTGCAGACGTTAGGGCTCCATGACTAATTTTCCTCATAACTGCTGTGACTTTAGAATATAAAACTCCGGACATATACTGTAACACAAGAGTCGTCTTAAACATTTAGACTGAACTGCCCTCATTTACAGGTTGACGTTTATGTTAGTAGTAATGGATGTCAACACTCATGAGGGAAAAATTGGACATTTTTACTTGAATGTAGTCTTTTAGGCATACAGTGACAATGAAACACACACACACACACACACACACACACACACACACACACACACACACACACACACACCCACACACAGTGAGAGAGAGAGAGTGCGAGAGAGAGAGAGAGAGAGAGAGAGAGAGAGAGAGAAGAGAGGCTGAGAGAAACTCCCCTTCTTTTAATAGCCATAAAGTTCTCCAAAAGAAACTTTCCTTTTCTGTTTTACTTGTGCCATTATGTAATACATCAGTATATCATAAACGACATACACAAGCTCTACTAGCACTATTGCTACAGTACATCAATCACATCTGCTTGGCTTTCAGCCTGGGCCTGTGTGCGTTTAACATACCTCCGGATTAATTAAAACACCAACATATCTGCGTATAGCATCAAACCTCCACACACGTTTCTTCCCCCCTGGGGGGTTGTGTGGACTGGGGGGGGGGGGGGCTGACAGACAGACAGACAGACGTGGTGAGATGAAGCAGAGCTTTTTATCATTGCAGGATGAATTAAATCCAGGCGCCATTTCACCCATTTTATTACCACCGTTCTCGCAAGGGCTGGTAGTGCTGGTGAGGGAGGATGAATTGGTACTATTGCTTTTCATTCATTTTGTGGGTGTGGGAGTGGATGTAAAGGTAGGGGAGAGGGGAAGATCCAAGAGTGTGTGTGTGTGTGTGTGTGTGTGTGTGTGTGTGTGTGTGTGTGTGTGTGTGTGTGTGTGTGTTGTGCGTGCAGCTGTTCCAGGGAGATAGGCGGGAGAGGCGAGACCTCATCTCAGTACTATCTGTGGCTGTGTCACACGAGACCAGGCTAAGCACTGCGCACAAAGCCAGCATTCACCTATGGAGGACCATGTGGAACACTTGCGCACAGAGAAAAACAGCAAGAGGAATAGAGAGAGAGAGGAAGTGAGAGAGAGAGAGAGAGAGAGAGAGAGAGAGAGAGAGGGAGATAGAAAAGGAATAGCAAAACATAAAGAGAGCTCAACATATGAAGTAAAGTGTGTATGCGTGTGTGTAGGTGTTTGTGTGTGTGCGTGTGTGTGTGTACATGCATCTGTGTGTCTGTATGTGTGCATGTGTGCTTGTGTGTGCGTGTGAGTGTCTGTATGTGTGTGTGTGTGTGTGTGTGTGTGTGTGTGTGTGTGTGTGTGTGTCTTATGTTAGTTTCTGCATATTGCCTGATAAGCTTTAAATGCTGAAAGCTCAGAGTGATTAATTCTGAAGTGAGTGTTGAATCGGCAGAGGGTGATAAAGTGACACTTTGGAAGCCTGCCCCAGCTTTTACCTCTCTTACACAGGCCAAAGGAATTCTCTGTGTGTGTGTGTGTGTGTGTGTGTGTGTGTGTGTGTGTGTGTGTGTGTGTGTGTGTGTGTGTGTGTGTGTGTGTGTGTGTGTGTGTGTGTGTGTGTGTGTGTGTGTGTGTGTGTGTGTGATTGTGTGTGTGTTGGTGTGTCTGTGTGTCTGTGTGTCTGTGTGTCTGTGTGTGTCTGTGCCTGTGTGTGTCTGTGGAAGAGGTGGCAGCTTGCTCTGCGTTTGCCTGAGTAACATAAGCTAAAGGAAGACTGACACTATCAGTAGGACAAACAGAGCCACCTGCATGCCTCCACATGCACTCAATCTGCAGGGTAGAATGCCTGTCATATGAGATTAATTATGAAAAGCTATTGTTATTGAGCACAGGGATTTGACGCTGAATACTGAACAGTACTGGGAGAAAAGGGAATGAGGCGCTCACATGAAAGGAGAGCTCTTACACTCTCACAAGTTCTGACCCGGCTCATGGCGTGCAACATGAAGCGGAGAGACTCACCCTAGACTCAACAACAAATAGCCTTTTATTTTAAAAAGGGTTAAAATCACCTGTCAAGATAATAAAGCAACCAGAGAACAAGGCGATCTCCAGCAGCACGGGAGTAGTGACAATACAAGGCTCCCCAGACATCTCAAGGGAGGACTCTGTGCCACCCTACTGTAGCACATGTGGACTGCCTCGGCACAAGTCTTCCCAATCCTTTTATTTGCTTTGTACAAGCTTGGCTGCGGCCATCTTCTTGAATACCAACAGACGCCGGACCATCTCGCTAACTTATTCTTTCTGGGGGGCGGGTTCTGTCTTTCACTGCTGTATCTCTTCCTCTTTCATTCCCTGACACCTTGGCCTTTCTCTCTTTCTCTCTCAGTGTCCCCACTACATGTCTTTCTCTACCTCCATGACTACTACTAGAACAACAACTACTACTACTGCTACAACTGCTGCTGCTTCTAATACTACTGCTACTACCATGCCTTATGACCATTACTCTTCATACCAGTGAAAACACCTCCTCTTCTCTACTTTCCATGCCAGTGAAAGCAACCCCTCTACTTTACTCTCCATGGCAGTGAGAACACCTCCTCTTCTCTACACCACTGCTCTCCATGGCAGTGAGAAACAACACCTCCTCTTCTCTACACCACTGCTCTCCATCCCAGTGAAAGCACCCCCTCTACTGCATGCTCCTCCTGCTTCTCATGTTCCTCCCCCCATTTCCTCTCTCCCCCGGTCCTCTCACCCCACACTGTCAGCATGTTCCGACTCTCCCTCTCATCCCCCCATGAATCTGCAGTCCTACTTGTAAAAGGAAGGCGGAAGCAAAAAAGCGGCCAATTAATAATTCAATGAACCAAAGTCATGCAGGCCGGCTCGCGTAAAACTACCCCCCCCCCCCCTCCCCCCCACCCCCACGACCCCCACCTCGGATCCTTGGGACAATTCAAGCGCTCTGCTTTCCGCTGCGTCTCCTACCAGCATTGATATTTCAGTTCAGTTGCTCCGCTGTTAGATAACAAGAGTGCGAATGCCTCAGGCGGAGGCAGACAGGGCGGAGGGGGGGGGGGGTGGGGGAGTGTGGGGGGAGGAGGGGCGCTCAGTGTACCTCAAATCAGACTAAGTGCCCATTCTGCCCTTGGCCTCGGGGGGAGTTTCCCTTCGGGGGGGTATTTTGCGCTTGGCCAGAGCCACAAGCGGTCCTGCGGAGCCCAGCGAGAGGGAACTAATTCTATTAACCTCCTTCCCTCTCGCCGGAGCAGCCCACACCACACCACACGCTGGGCTGCCGGCGACGCTCTGGAGCGGGAGGAGAAGGAGCCGTCCAGGTGGGACGCACGCCGCCGCCACGCACCTGCACAAGGAGACGGTCAGCCGGCAGTGTAGAATGTGAGACTTTTTAAGGGGGAGGGAGGGGGGGAGGGAGGGGAGGGGAGGGGAGGGTTGAGCTGAGGTTGAGCTGTGAAATCTCCAGAGGGAGACTGTGAAGTCTCCAGTGACGACTGCTCTTTTGGAGACCGACGATGTCAACAAACTCAGTCAATCAAAGCTGGGTTATTATTGTCACAACCTAGCGACCCAGCAGCGTTGGTTTATTCATGTGACCCAAAATGTTGGGTTAAGCTTTTCATCAACTTACCAGTTATTTTAACAATGTTTGACTGATTTCCAGTCCTTTTTACATGTATTAATTTAGCAGACGCTTCTATCCAAAGTGACATACATAGATACATCACCTATAGGGCCATTGTTCATGGAGTAACTTGGGGTTAAGTGCCTTGCTTTAGGGTGCAATGGTGGAAGCTGGGGATTGAACCCACAACGCTTCAGGCTACAATATGCTAGCCCAGCTCCATTCCACTGTTCATCTCAGGGGCACCTCAAGGGGGGATATATTATTGGGGCGCTGCCCAGAATTATTGTCTGTCATAGGACCCACATTTTCTAGCAGCGCCCCTGGTTCATCCATCATTAGAGTTCCTTTATGGTAAATCCAACACAAAATAATCATGCAGTAGTTCCCATTGTTCAAAGAGGGCCCTTCCTGTGGTTGGCTAAACAAGGCTTCAGCTTAGTTTGAGACACTGACTTTCTCCTCGTGGAAACATGGACACATTGCTGGGGCCTTTATGTGAAGTCTTATGATGGCCAAGGGAGGGTGATGTCTGTGTGGGTGTTGTGTTCGATCTGGCTCTCACAAACCTAACAAGCTACATGCTGGGGGGTGCTGTGGCGCAGCAGGCTACAGCGCTCGTACCATGTACGGGTCCGAGTGCCCACGGGGACCCAGGTTCGAGTCCGGCCTGCGGTCATGTCCCGATCCCACCCCATCTCTCTCTCCCACTTGTTTCCTGTCTACTCTTCACTGTACTATAACATTAAAGGCAAAAAGGCCAAAAAATATACTTTAAAAAAAAAAAAAAAAAAAGCTACATGCTGCTGTGGTCTCCCTCAGGTGAGAGAAGAAGGTGGATTGAGTGATAAAGGAGAGAATATTTCACACACACACACACACACACACACACACATGTAGCGGACTCAAAGACTCAAAGGCTCAATGGTCTTGATGCCACAGATTTAATGAAAGGTTTCTGTAGAAATATACAAAAATGCACTTAGCACGGACACAGCAAACATTCACGTTTCTGTTGCAGCAAAGAACTAACTTAATCTCCTTGTACAGAAAACTCATCCACGTCAATAATAGCCTATAAGTTCAGGAGGGAAAACCGAACGCGGGCTTCTCAATAAGCAAAACAAAGCTAGACAGCTAACATAGAACGGCACAATATCCCTTTCAAATTAAGCACATGAAACACAAAATCTCATTTCACTGTCATTACATGTTACTTAAATGCTAACAATATCATGTAAATTCACTTTAACACCAGCTTACCTGTAGAAATATACAAAAATGCACTTAGCACGGACACAGCAAACATTCACGTTTCTGTTGCAGCAAAGAACTAACTTAATCTACTTCCTTGCTGAGATTCTCGTGAATACAGCCCTATGCTAAAGCGCTCTGCTGCCACCTACTGGCGCGGCTGGTGTACTGAATAACTAAATAACTACAATCTAACACTTTGAATGAACACACAGTCAATCACATTGAACTGAGGGTGCTACACTCTCCCCCTCAAATTAAAATGTCTTCAACATTTCGTTACTTACAAAGTAATTACTCTTTATCCACACAATTCTTCATGGGATTCAGTTATCATACTACCGTTACACTTTCCCCCAAAGTATTCTTTGTTAAGTTAAAGTATTAATAAAATACCGGCATAATTGGCATAACACATTTCCCATTCTACATTCAAACAATTTCCCCCTTTTCCAAAAACACTGTAACACTTGTAACCAGATCCAATACTGTTACTTCCTCCCTCAGTTTACCTATTCTAAGGAATGAGTTACCATTATTTTTAATGGAAAAGGCCTGTAGGCCTATACCTTTTTAGTAGTTCACTGTAAGTTACCTCACATATCAACATGAACAAAACCCATTCTATGTAACACTTCATCATTATGTCATTAACACATTTTCTTTCATTAACAGTACACACATTTCAAGATTCTTTTTTTTTTCTCTTTTCTTGTTGTGTGTGTGTTTTGTTTGTTTACCCTTGTACTTCAATGTCCCTCACTGTCCAAGGGCGCCATAGTCTGTGAACTGGTGGAAAGTTATAGTTTGTCTGCAGATTGTTCATACCTGCTTCCACCACAGATGGCTTACCCAGCCTTTCGTAGGTGAGTATCCTTGGCCGACGCCGTTCTCTCTGTGGGTAAGTATTCACAGGTTGCAGATCAGGTTCATCATCCGACGCTTGTGCTGACTCAGGTTGGTCAGTCCCACCAGGGACTGGGACCTCTTCCTCCTGCAGGTCCAGTTCCTCCAGGGCTGGCAGATCAGGATCACTTGCCTCATGGTCCATCAGTTCACCTGCATTCTCCTGATCAGGCACAAAGGGCCATGCATCTGGGTTCAGTGCACAGTCTTCTTCAGTCTGCTGCATGTTGTGGGGAAACCTACAGACATACTCACACTCATCATCACTTTCACTGTCAGTGTGTTCAGCGGATTCTTTTTGCTTTCTGTTCATCTTCCTCCTTGAACCTTCTCTTGTGTTTCGGGAGTCTGTCTGTTGTTGTCTACCCATGTTCTGTCTGTCAGGCTCTGATCCATCAAGGGGCAAGCTGTCACATGGGAGGAGCAAGTTTCTATGGAGCACCCTTGTTCTTCCACCTCCTTCCGGTGTGACCTCATATACGGGACTATCGCTACCTCTCCTCGTCACTACCCGATGAACTTTGTCCTCCCAGTAGGACCTCAGCTTTCCTGGGCCTCCTCGCTCAGACAGATTTCGGACTAGGACTCTTCCACCTGGTTGCAGATCAGTCCCATTGATTTTCCTATCATAGCACAACTTTCCTCTTGAAGCTTCTTTATCAGCTGTTCGTGACGCAATCTCATATGCCTGACGCATTCTGGCTTGCCAGTTCTGCACATACTCCAAGTAACTCTCCTGCTTCTCAGTTGATGGCATGTTGAACAGGATATCAATTGGCAAACGTGGGGAGCGACCAAAGAGCAAGTAATATGGGGAAAATCCTGTCGCCTCACTGCGTGTGCAGTTATATGCATGCACCATTTTCTCTAGGGAATTCTTCCAGTCAGCTTTTTCTGTATCAGTCAAAGTACGCAGCATGGACAGTAGAGTTCTATTGAAACGTTCTACCTGTCCGTTTCCTTGTGGGTGGTAACAGGTCGTATGAGAGCCTCGCACCCCGCAACTTCTCTCCAGCTGAGCCATTAAACGATTCTCAAATTCTCTCCCCATATCATGGTGTATTTTCTCTGGAAACCCAAAGCGAAGGGCAAAATCATTGAAGACCTTTTCCACAACAGTTTTTGCGGACTTGTTTTTCGTGGCATAAGCCTGCGCAAACCGTGTGTAGTGGTCCATAACTACCAGTATATATTCATAGCCATGCTTACACGTTTCTAGATGCAGAAAGTCCATTGAAACTAATTCAAATGGCCGCGTTGTCACAATTGACACAAGTGGTGCTCTTGTTTGTTTTTGCGGTCGTTTTCTTTTCAGGCACTCACAGACATGCATAACAAAATGCTCAATGTCCCCTTGCATCTTGGGCCAATAAAATCTCTCTCGAATCAGGTCTAATGTTCTGTCCACACCTGGGTGCCCCATTTCCTTATGTAGCTCTGAGAAGACAGTCTGATAATACTCTCTGGGAAGGATCAGCTGATTTCTATTCCCCGATCTTCTGTAAAGCACACCTTCTGGACTGAGATACAGCTTATTCCACTGACGAAGAAGTGCCCTAACATCTGGATGCTCTGAGCTCAGTGTTCTGGCTGGTGGAGGCTGGCTAGTTCTCTTAAATCTCAAGACTGGCCCTATAGCATGATCTCTTTCTTGACTCTCCAAAATCTGTCTTGTTGTCAAAGGCTTACAGTCAGTCAAAGGTGTATCGGCCAGTAAACTTAAGACTTTGATATTGACCGTACTGGCCCAGGTGGGATGCATCTCTCTCTGCACTGACACTCCATCAACAGATGCACTAATGGCTTCTTGACTGATCTCTTCTGTGCACTGCTGTATGAAACTGTCTATGTCTAACGGCATTCTAGAAAGGCCATCAGCGTCACCATTGTTTTTGCCCGGGCGGTACTTTATAGAGAAATTAAAGTCTGCCAGCTGAGCAACCCAGCGGTGGCCGGTGGCATTCAGTTTAGCAGTAGAGAGGACATAGGTTAAAGGATTATTGTCTGTATAGATTGTAAAATGGGGTGCATGATACAAATAGTCCCGAAACCTCTCACAGACAGCCCACTTGAGTGCTAAGAATTCTAATTTACCCGAGTGCATATGATAATTCTTTTCAGGTGGTGTCAGTGTTCGTGAACCGTATCCTATAACAACCATTTTCCCCTTCTGCCTTTGATAAAGGACTGCTCCCAGCCCCTCTTGTGATGCGTCACAGTGAAGTGTAAAGGGTTCAGTGAGATCTGGGTAACCTATGATAGGTGGGACAGTTAACTTATCAATGAGAGAGTTCAGTCTGTCTTGATGAGTTGGTGTCCAGGTGATGGGACAGTTTGGTGGCAAGTTACCTTTACCTTTTGTGTTCACTCCTCTCTTGTCTTTTGCTTTCCCGACAGCCGGCAGCTTGACAGTAGAGGATGACAGCAGTTCATACAGAGGTTTGGCCCATCTGGAAAAGTTGGGTATGTATGCTCTGTAGTAGGAAAGGAATCCAAGCAATTTTCTCAAATCTCCCACAGTTGCAGGGGTCTTTTCTTTTAAGGCGAGTACCGGAGCTATTTCAGCAGGGTCCATAGTATATCCATCACCTGAGACCATACGTCCCAGAAAACGCACCTTCCGTTTAAACACTTCACACTTCCGTGGGCTCAATTTGACACCATGTTTCTGATATCGTTGTAACACTGTTCGGATGCACTGGAGATGTCCTTCAAAACTGGAACTGTGCACCAGGTTATCGTCCAGGTAAGGTTGACACATAACATCTCTCAGGCCTATCAGACACTCCTCCATATTTCTTTGGAATTCAGCTGGGGCGGAGCTAAGTCCAAATGGGATACGGATCCAATGATATAAACCCCAGGGTGTTATAAAGGCTGTCAGGGGCTGGCTTTGCTCATCTAGGTAACCTTGATGGTAGGCCTTACCCTGGTCTAGGACCGAGAACCAAGAGCTACCACTGAGAGAGTCCAGCATGTCTTGTATTCTGGGAATTGGATGACAATCAGGGACTGATTTCCTGTTTAACTCTCTATAATCACAACATAGCCTCAGACTGCCATCTTTCTTTCGGACACAAACAATTGGCGAGGCATATGGTGATCTCGACTGGGTAATCCAGCCACGGTTTAACAGATCTTGAATGTATTCTTTTACCTCTTGATGCAGGGGTTTAGGCACAGACATATATGTTTTCTTAACAGGAGTGGTGTCATGAAGTGTGATGTGCAACTTCAAGGATGGGATAAACCCAATGTCATCATCATCAAATGCAAAAGCATGACACTCTTCTCGCAGTAACTGTCTCACCTTCTCTTGTTGTGATTTGTCTAGGTGGTCCAAGTTAACTGGTGGGTCCCACTGGCTCGGTTTGCTTTTCAACCCCTTATCTGTGGTGATTGTGTTGATTGAAGGCCTATATTCATTTTCTGGTTGGGGAGAACTTGACATGTCTGACTTGACGGCGTATGCTGTTTTTATCGTTTGCAAGTGACCAAGGACTGTGCGTGGATCCACAGTGATGTCATATTTGTTAGTGTTCATGATTGGAACAGGCACATACATGGACTTTCCTGTTGTCACTGTAACCAACCCTTCTTTTACGGTCACACCCTCAGGTAGGTCAGGGGGATCACAGGGGACAAACAGCAGGTTTTGACCCTTGAACTGTATTCCAGTACAAGCTCTTACATGCACAGTGGTCACCTTTTCTGCCGCCAGACGAAATATCTTCTTGCCAGATTGAACTGTTCCGATTTCACAATCCGAGTCATCCTTTATAAGCTTCACCATTAACTTTGCTGTCCTACAAGTGACAGAGAAAGCCTGGCAAAGTCTTTGAATCACTTGTGGCAGTGACTGTCTATCCCTCCCACTTATTATTGCTTGAATGACATTGAACCCAATGATGGGCTGCTCGGCAACGTTTGGATCACTTGAGACTAACATGGGGGCTAATAGTGGCTCTGATGAATTTAAACTTTGAGCTAACTTGAATTCTACCTCTATCCAGCCTAAAAAGGGAATTTCCGTTTGGTTTGCAGCAAGGCCGATCAAAGTACCTGGGCCTAACAACTCTTCAATGGGGCGCACTGCACTATGGGGTAGATGTGTCTTTCTCCATTCCTCATTGATGAGACTGGCTTGGGCACCTGTGTCCCAAAGTGCCTCCACCGCCACATTGTCTAACAGGCACTGTATCAGACACCTCTCGCCGATCAGGTTTAGTAGCCTGGCCTTGCGCTGAGGGGGGAGATAGCTTACAGGACTGCTTTCCACTGTGGAGGTTGCTCTAGAGGATGAGACACAGGTAGGGTGATCACGGTAAGTGCTTTCAATAGGCTGGTTGTCTCTCGGAGTCGTCAGCTTGGCTGCATTACTGCACAGGGACCGTTGATGTGGGGCTACTGGCGGTCCCGACCTTGCAGCCCCCTCCCGTTTCCCTGTTCTCTCCTCTGTCTGCAGCCTCGGGAGAGGTGTCCCTCTTGACCGCATCTGAAGCAGTGGTTACATGATTCACCCATCTGTGACTCTTGACAGGCTCTGCATCCAGATGGTCTGTTACGGAGAGTGTTCATGGATGTAGCTGGTGATGGCTGTTGTCTACTTGCCCCCACTGTCTCTAGAACCACCTTTTTCATCTCTATTATTTCAGCTCTGAGGTCCTCTATTTGCTTACTTGAGCCTGTGCCTTGGTCTGTGCAGCGTGCCTGACATTTCTTGTTGGAGACTTCTACTTTACCCACCATGTCGACTACAGCATGTTGTCCCTCTCCATCCCCACCCAACATAGACTGAGGAAGGGTTGCCGGCAGCTCAACTTGAACATCGCTTATTCTGGGGGCCCGGGGCAGTACTGTTTTTTTCAATTTTTGTTGCCTTTCCTGTTCTAAATTAGCAGCTTCATTGATTCGCTCTATCAGTACATCATCTGTTACCTGATGGTCACACAGATAGGGCTTGAGCTGAAACTTCACTGCATCACTCATCAGTCCAGTCTCCAATGACCGTAGGGATCGTCTCTGGATCAGCTCTGAGCTCAGCTTTTCTCCTTCATCCTCATCACCCAGCTTGCATAGTTTCTCTCTTAGCTCAATGGCGCGAAAGAGGAAATTCTGTGCTGACTCTTTTGGGTCCTGTGACAGTGTCATCAGCCTATGCAGGAGATCGGAGGATGAGTCTACTTTAAAGTGACCACGTAATATGGTCTTTAAGGTGGGCAGTGTGAGACTTCTCTTAACCTCTAACAAATCTCTGAGGGGTAGCCCTGGACTGACAGCTCGAATGATAGCTTCAATAATTTCTACCTCTGAATGACCTTTTCTTTGTCCTGTCTCTATTTGGTTCATGAGACTGGTGTAGGACAATTTGTCCCTCTGTCCTGCCTCCCCGATCTGTCCCGAGATGCGGAACTCTCTTCTCAGGGTCACCTCAGTAACTTTATTTGATGTGTTGTCCTTACGAGTGGTAAGAGCCTTTACTCTGTCTCCTGCTGCACTAATCTCCTCCTCTAACAGTCGAAGTGCCTCAGCCTGTTCTTTTTGAAGTAAAGCATGTTTCTGCTTTAAAGGGATAATCCGGAGTGAAATGCACTTTAGATCAATCTTTCGGACTATTGGGAGTACATACGTTGAGTTGACACCAAAATCATGTCATTCGGATGTATTTTGAGAAAGTTCGAGCTCACCGTTTTTAGCCAAAACTCGTTAGCCTGGAGGTGACTCGGGCATGTCATTTCGCCGCTACAAAACGCTATTTTTATACCTCTTCTACTGTTCCAAACAACACTACACTTACGTGGTAGTGAGTAGAGGGTCCCTAAAGCCAAACCGAAGTATCCCCACATCTTTATGTGGTCGGATAGAGAGTCCAGAATGAATTTAATCGAGTCAGTACCTTTCCGGAAATGTCGCTGTTGCAGCTAGCAACGTTTTCACAACACTTTACTAACATTTCCGGAAAGGTACGGACTCGATTAAATTCATTCTGGACTCTCTATCCGACCACATAAAGACGTGCGGATACTTCGGTTTGGCTTTAGGGAACCTCTACTCACTACCACGTAAGTGTAGTGTTGTTTGGAACAGTAGAAGAGGTATAAAAATAACGTTTTGTAGCGGCGAAAGGACACGCCCCGGTCACTTCCAGGCTAACGAGTTTTGGCTAAAAACGGTGAGCGCGAACTTTCTCAAAATACATCCGAATGACATGATTTTGGTGTCAACTCAACGTATGTACTCCCAATAGTCCGAAAAATTGATCTAAAGTGCATTTCACTCCGGATTAATAGTTCAAGCTCAGCATTTTCTTTAGGTGGTGCAACTGGACCAACTGGACCAACTGGGGTTTTCAGAGGGTCAATGAAGGACAGTAGATCTTTAAGATATTGCAAAAACAACTCGGACTCTTCAGCCTGTTCAGTGTCCTCTAAAGTGTTCTCTGCTAGCCTAATGAGGGCACGCCTTGACAGACTCTGGAGCCCTCCACTTGCTGGCTCTTTGCACTTTAGATGCTGACACACTGACATGAGGTCTGTCTTCCCAAGTGTTGGCAATACTCGACTCACTTCATCCTGTAACTCCTCCATTCTCCTCTGTTTCTCCTTCTAGGTTCGTCTCGTTTTTGAAGCTGGATGTCGACGCCGTTCACACAGCTTCTCCTGGCTCACTGGCTCGCCAAAATATGTAGCGGACTCAAAGACTCAAAGGCTCAATGGTCTTGATGCCACAGATTTAATGAAAGGTTTCTGTAGAAATATACAAAAATGCACTTAGCACGGACACAGCAAACATTCACGTTTCTGTTGCAGCAAAGAACTAACTTAATCTCCTTGTACAGAAAACTCATCCACGTCAATAATAGCCTATAAGTTCAGGAGGGAAAACCGAACGCGGGCTTCTCAATAAGCAAAACAAAGCTAGACAGCTAACATAGAACGGCACAATATCCCTTTCAAATTAAGCACATGAAACACAAAATCTCATTTCACTGTCATTACATGTTACTTAAATGCTAACAATATCATGTAAATTCACTTTAACACCAGCTTACCTGTAGAAATATACAAAAATGCACTTAGCACGGACACAGCAAACATTCACGTTTCTGTTGCAGCAAAGAACTAACTTAATCTACTTCCTTGCTGAGATTCTCGTGAATACAGCCCTATGCTAAAGCGCTCTGCTGCCACCTACTGGCGCGGCTGGTGTACTGAATAACTAAATAACTACAATCTAACACTTTGAATGAACACACAGTCAATCACATTGAACTGAGGGTGCTACACACACACACACACACACACACACACACACACACACACAAACACACTACACGTGAAAAAGAAAGAAAGAAACACAGGGGAATTAAATTGATTTATCAAAAAAATATGATTTGTGTGTATGTGTGAGTGTGTGTGTGTCTGTCTCTGTGTGTGCCTGTGTGTGTGTGTGTGTGTGTGTGTGTGTGTGTGTGTGTGTGTGTGTGTGTGTGTGTGTGTGTGTGTGTGTTGTGAGTCTGTATGTGTGTCTATGTCTGTCTGTGTCTGTGTCTGTGTGTGTGGCTGCAGGACAGACAGATGCACTAAAAGATCTGGTGCGGCTCTGAGACCTGAAAAGGCTTTTAACATTGCTCGGCAATATCTCCTCTAATTGAGCAGCGTGTTGGGAGAGACACAGTCCCTCCTCTGTTGCCCAGGGCGACCCCTCCTGTTGCTCGGGATATTGTGCGGCAGCCAGCGCGCTCTGTCTGGACCGCCATCACAGATGACGGATGCAGCCATCTTTAGCGGGAGGAGCAGCATTCTGTGGCTCTGGCAGCAGCAGCAGCAGCAGCAGCACAGTGAGGGAACAGGAGCAGTCACAGGAACACACTCCCACGGAGCAGCAGCAGAGACACATGATCCACACGCACACACACACACACACACATACACATACACACACACAGAGCACACATACGCATATACACAGACATACTTACACAGACACACACAGACACACAGACACACAGACACACACACACACACACACACACACACACACACACACACACACACACACACACATGAACACAGCACACATGAACACAGCACACATACAGAACACACACACACACACACACACACACACACACACACACACACACACACACACACACACACACACACACACACACACACACACACACACACAGACTCAGAGGGAGAGACAGAGAGAGCAACCCACGGACACCTGATCTGATTCATCCCTTTCAGTGCTGTGAGCTGTTAGTGTGAGTAGAAGGTCAGCCATTGACCTTTAGAATCCAGGTATGTGAGATGTAACACCTCACTGAACACCTCTCAGTGGGCCACAGAGACCATTGTTGTGTCTGATGTCTGTGTGTGTGTGTGTGTGTGTGTGTGTGTGTGTGTGTGTGTCTGTGTATGTGACAGGCATAGAGCAAAAATAACTGTCATAACTCTGTAATAGATCTGTACTGTAACAGCTATGCGGTTTATTTGTGCAACATTACTGTAATGTTTTTTTTGTGTGAAGCCAGCGCTTCTGTGCATTCACATGATATGGCCCAAATCCCACAGTCCTCCACTGTCTGCACTCTTTTGGCACATCTTCCCTCTAAGTGTTGCTCTCTCCCTCCCTCCCTCTCTCTCCATCCCTCTCTCCCTCCCTCTTTCATCCTCACTCTGTCTCTTTCCCCTGTCATCAATTAATGATTGTGTGCATGGTTCAGGATGAGTGAACAGCCTTTCATTTAGACTGTTTATTTTATTTATCGTTTCTCTTTTGACTCTGTCTCTGTTCTCTCCTTCCGGCTCCATTGTGCGTTTCTACCTCTTTGTCAGCAGCTCTGACAGGCAGAGCACCCATTGTGTGTCTGCTGTGTCATATACGTCTGATGAGATGAAGTGAACAACTCCTCCCATTGATCTTGCACGCACACACACACACACAGACACACACACACACACACACACATACACACACACACACACACACACACACACACAGAAACAGACAGACACACACACATAGAAAAACAGACAGACACACACACACAAACACACACATAAGCATGCACACACAAACAGAGACACACACATAAGCATGCACACACAAACAAAGACACACAGACACACACAGACACACACACACACACACACACACACACACAAACCTCCCTTTTCCCTCAGGCTGAGTACTCTGTGGAGGGGAGTGTGATAAGTAGCCAGACAGTGCAGCACTACATGACAGCACCTGCTCTGAGAAACACCAGGCGGCCACATCCCTGACCCTGCTCTGTCCGTCCACACACTCCTCCGCCCCATGCTCACACCACCCCTCCTCCCCCCCACCCTTCCTTCCTATCTGCCTTCCTGTCTGGGTTGGGGGAGCTTGTTGTGTCTGCATTCACATCTGCAGGTCACAGGACGCAGGCTCAACTTTGACCTCCACTCCACAGCCGACTCTGACACCTTCAGCCAGTAATGCCCAGGCTGTTCTCGGAGATCCCGCTACCACAAGAGGTCCTCTCTGTCCCCCACTCCACTCATGAATGGTGGGAAGTGAGACGAGCTGACACTAATGGTGATCCCCCCCCCCCCCCCCCGCCAAAAAGAACAAACATAGGGAGTTCTGAACTGTTTCACACTGTCAATTAGTAAATCTGAAAACATCTGTGAGGTTGTTGCTGTCACTGTTTTGTTGCTGTTTGATATAACAAAATGGTTGTTTGATAGCAATTCCTCAACCTTTTGTTTACTAATCTGTTAGTGGATATCACAATCAGTGTCAGCCATGTGTACTAATGATCATTTAAGTAGCTAATGGAAATTGAGAACACAGTCGCTGTAAACAAAATCTGGCAGTATTTTATCTTCATTTACTGTAAAATAACATCACATCAAAAAAACTAAATACAGATTGATGATGCATTGCTGGCATTGACCGAGTATTAAGTAATTGTGCCCTTTCACACATTTCTGAACCCAGAGATTGAGCTACAGCATGCATTTGCAAAGGTCTCAGAACTCAACACAGTAGTTTAACTGTAATTGTACAGAGGCCAATAAAAGATGCAAATGAGGTACATTTCCACGTATTATGGAAATCCAGTTTTCGCGAAAGCACAATTTGAATGGTGTCGGCAAGATACTGTACTCTGGCGATGAGCAATGATGCACGTTAATTTTACACCAGGTGTCGGGCGAAACCAATCACATTGTTGTATCTGATATACTGTAGGCGGGCCAGAAGTGAGCTAAACTGATGACGACAGCGCTGCAACGTCCAAAGTTCAAAGTCAGCAAACATTGGTCAAAGTGTTATCCAGTTGCGTGCAGTGACATTTTCAAATGTGTGCTTGGTGCCGCCCCTCGAGTTGGGCCATTACATTATTCGTAGCCATGCCCTAAATCTGGAAGATTTCTAGGGTCTGGATTTTGCAGGCTAATGATGCTACCCATTTACTACCAATCTGTGCTACCCATGACAAATACAGTACACGCTAGAGGGCTAGGTGATGCTCAAACACAGAGTGTAAATAGCAATAGCAAGTCTGAGAGAGTCTGATCATGACAAGTTCCAGTTCTACCAATTAATGTTTCTGGCGATGTTCATTTCGACAGGGTAATGACACATCTCATCTGATGTGCTTGTGTGTGTGTGTGTGTGTGTGTGTGTGTGTGTGTGTGTGTGTGTGTTACGGTGTTACTCCCCACACCTCAACTCCCACAACATGACAGTTTTGAAACTCCTCTAGAAGAATAAAATACAGAGTGTTCAGAATTTTTTTATTTCATGGTATTTTTGTGATGTTGTTCTCTTAAAGTTCATTATCTAAAATCAGAGAGAGAAGGGGGTGGACTGCATATGGGTGTATGGGCTCCAAGAAATAGTTTATTTATTCTTAAAAGGCAACGTTTCGATCTCAACAGGTCTTCATTACGCAAGTAGGACTGGAACTCTCTCTGACACGTCTTTTCTTGTCAGATCGATTCTGATGAAGACGTGGCAGACGTCGAAACGTTAGTCCACTGTGTTGGCACCTTAATTAAATAAATATCTAAACTTCACATCTGAGTTGCTCTGGTGAACCTTGATTCTTTGCTACAGCATGTATTGTCTGGCACCTGTTGCAACATACTTTGAGAAAAATGGAGGGAGATGGCAAGAGCGAGTGATGGAGAGGACTAAAGAGGGAGAGATGGAGGGAGAGGCTAGAGAAGAGAAGAGAGAGAGAGAAAGAGATGGAGGGAGAGGCTCTAGAGAAGAGGAGAGCTGTACCCTGCTTTCAAGGACGCGCCAGCTGATGGCATGGGCACCACAGCGCTGCTGAGAGGCCGCCTCCCGCTGAGCCCCGACAGCTGAGACCGGGTCAGCGAGGTTGAGTCGGAACCGACCCCGACCCGCTCCGCTCGGCTCCGCAGTGCTGCCTCCTCAGGCCCCGGCGGCGTCCACGGAGCCGTTAAGTGGATTCGCAGCCCCCGGACGCGGTGTTTGTTCACTGGAGTGGGGCTGTGTTGTTCTGGATGCACTCCATGGAGGATACAAATTGCATTATTCACGGGGGGACGCGCCCGTAATGGCGGCCGTGAATGATGGCGCCCATTTGGCTCTCGACAGAGAAGGTCACGAGAGCTCCACTCAATTACCAACGGCGCTCGCGTTCGCCCCGGCCAGCAGCTGCCGCCAGCAGCAGAGACACAAGGTAAAGTGAGGGGCTGCCCCCGGTCGTCGGATGGCACTTCAACAAGCATCGCCAAGCATGTTGGCACCCTGGTAAAGAACATCAGAAAGCGGGCAAAAAGGCAGCGCATTGGCACCTGCACAACGTATTGTGTAGTAGTAGTATAGTCCGTGATGTTTTTACCATCACAAACTCAGAAGTTTAAAAAAAAAAAAAAATAAATAAAAAATGGCCACGTCCATTGTGGCGGCTGTCCCTAAACTTTACTCTGCAGTTTCCTCCCACATCCGGGCCAACAGGTAGTGGGGCTTCTCTCTCTGCTCATTGCTCCTCATGGCTGGGTGTGTGCACTGGCGGTGGTGGCGCTTGCGTGCCAGCTCTGCTCCTATTGATTTATGAAGTGCCTAATCTCTGCTGGCGGGATTGGGGGGGATGCGGCTCATTGCGGCGCAGCGAGAGTCTTGCTCTAATGAAGTCATTTATCTCCGATCTAAAGCTCCACACATCTCCCGCCTGGGTCGTGGGCCAGAGAGCGCCGGCACATTCCGGGCCAGACAGCCCCCGACGCAGCGGACACGGCTGGGGATGACCCTGCTCCTCTCACCATGCGTCATCTCCGGGCTCCGCTGGAATCCACTGCTGCGGGCCTCGTTAGTGGTACGCTCACAAAGGGCACTAACTCCCACAATGCACTGACTCCCACAATGCAACAGCACCGAAGAAACCTGAGGCATTCATCAACTCCTGGTCAGTCCCACCAAAGATCCTTTAGAACTTTAGCTTTCTCAACCGGCTCTGGTTCCATACTCGTGAAAAGAGCACTTACTCCCACAACAAATGCAGCAACCGGTGTGACTAAAGACACCTGTGGCCATGAATTCAGCACTCGTCCCAAATAGGAGGTGATCTGCATGTGTATTCTGGGCTTGGACATGGTGTGGATGAAAGTGCCGGGCGATCTGCAGAGAATAAGCTTGTTGACAGAAAGGTGTGAAAAGGATGGAGACAATGTATTAGTCATTCTGCTCTACAGTAAGTGTACCGTAGTGTGCTTGGATGGCAAAGTGATGAATCACAAGTGCAAATGAAGATTTTACATAACATAACAAAGAGTTGGAAAAAGTATCTAAATATTCTGAGTACTCTGTGGAGGGGAGTGTGATAAGTAGCCAGACAGTGCAGCACTACATGACAGCACCTGCTCTGAGAAACACCAGGCGGCCACATCACTGACCCTGCTCTGTCCGTCCGCACACTCCTCCGCCCCACGCTCACGCCACCCCCACCTGTCCACTCTCCTCCTCCGCCCTACGCTCACGCCCCTTCCCTCACCCCATTCCCTCCTATCTGCCTTCCTGTCTGGGTTGGGGGAGCTTGTTGTGTCTGCATTCACATCTGCAGGTCACAGGACGCAGGCTCAACTTTGACCTCCACTCCACAGCCAGCTCTGACACCTTCAGCCAGTAATGCCCAGGCTGTTCTCGGAGATCCCGCTACCACAAGAGGTCCTCTCTGTCCCCCACTCCACTCATGAATGGTGGGAAGTGAGAAGAGCTGACACTAATGGTCCGCCAAAAAGAAGAAATATAGGGAGTTCCGAACTGTTTCACACTGTCAATTAGTAAATCTGAAAACATCTGTTAGGTTGTTGCTGTCACTGCTTTGTTGCTGATGAAGATTTTACATAACAGCAAGAGTTGGAAAAAGTATCTAAATATTGTACTCAAGTAAAAGTTCCAATACTTATGAAATATGTGATGTTGGAATTTTACTTAAGTACAAGTGAAATTCCAGTACCCATCTGGAAATGTACTCAATTAAAAAGTGAACTGTATTTCAAAATATACCTGCAAGCAGCAATGAAGGGGCCAAGCAGACAGTTCAGACGGCCCGAGTTGCCATGGTAACTCAATGCTGTTACATCAGGCATATAGTATTAAAAAAACGTAAGTAGGATTTTGGCCAAGACGAGTACTGCAATTACTTTCAAAATACTGTAGAGTGGAGTGGTGACTCGCCTCCCCCTCCCCCCTGAGTCGTGGTTCCCAGCTAGCTGTAGGATCCAGCACGAATGTAGGCTGCTAGCTTTCAATGGCAAGTGCTAATGTTGTTGCGTCTCAGCTGACAGAGAAATGGACTGATAATGCATTACTAACATCAGTAATGACTACTAGCCGTTTGTATTTCCCAAATAATTCCTTAGCCTACCTTTTCAATTCAATGACCCACCTCCTCCATAGCTATGCGCTAACATAACGTTACTTTGCATCTCAATCTCCTTTACAAATCCTTGTTGTATTTCGGATTCATAACAAGGTCTTTAAGTGTCATAACGTTAGACATTTTTTATCCGACACATTTTTAGCTGCAGCTGTCTATGGTGGTAACTAGCAGAGCTGGCAACCCGGATGCTGAAACACTACTGAGTTTGTGATTTGTAGATAAGTGTAGGGTGGCGCATCAAACCAAAACACAACATCAACATCAGTTGAGGGCTGCAACTTCACTTTTAAATGACAATATCTTGGCCGGACTACTGTTGTCAGTGATACATATTTTAAATGAAGGTAAGTGAAGGTGCTAAATAGCAATAAAGGCACACATAAGGATATAATTGGCCAAACGTTTTAATTAGGCTACTATTTTTACTTATTTATTTATTTAATACTTTTGTAAAGCCAACCAGTGAAATGCTACTTTTTTCATGGAATGTATTGACTGTGTTTGTCTGTCTTGCTGTCTTGGCTGTGCACTGTTTGCAATGTCCTGTCTTTCATGTATCCTTGTATTGGTGAAACCGAAAGCAAATTTTCACAATCTGTGGACAATAAAGTTTTCGTATTCGTATTCGTATTCGTATAGGGTTCCTTTAAAGGAGTCCTAGAATTCAAAACCACATTCACCTTGTTACTGTTGAATTTAGGCTGCGAGCAGTGTCCAAAGGACAACACCAAAGACTTTACCGCGTCCCCCGCCTGCTTTCGTATGCAAATTGGGAAATAGAAACAGCCGTGTTGAAATGCTCCAATCTGAACAGAGCTCAGATAACACGTAATAGGCGCCCATCCCCCTTTAGATACACCCCTCGGCCCCTCTCATTTGCATACCTTCGATTAATAATTCTTATTAAACTGCTCTTACGATGCTAGTATCTAGATATGTGGTCTATGGCAGAGACGTTGTAATGCTAGCGTTATTAGGCCTACAGCTAACTTTGGAGAGTTACTATACAAAGAAATGTACTGATAAAACTTACCAATCTAACACATTCATTCTGTTGGGGAATCTGCTGCACTTCATCTTCGTCAGAACCTTCTTCTGACTCGGTTTATACATGTACGGCTGTATTCCTTATTTAAATCCATTGTTGATAGCTTTATCAAAGACTTTGGCTTTATTTACCAGCAGTAAACGTAGTTTCACTTTGCTCTAGCTTCAGACCGGTGGATTGAGCCAATCAACTTTCAGGACATGTCGGCCAATAGACCAATCAGCGCGCATCTCATTTGAATATTCATGAACTTGCTGAGTGGGCGGGAAAAACAAACTGTTTCATTGCAAGGCTTATTTATGACCTTGTATTAGGCGATCTAGCAGTGCTCCTGGGGCGTTTTCAGCCCCACAAATTTACATATGACATTATTTAGGCTCAAAGATCAATTTGTAATGGTCAAAAAATGCGTTCTATGACTCCTTTAAGCAATCACAAAAATGCTGAAGTCAAAAAAACAAAGATTGGCTGAGATATGAGCTCACTTCCTGTTTGGCTTAGCCGCCAATTTCGATTGGCTGTTGCGGGTGAACGAATTTAGATATCATTACAAAAAGCAAGAACTTTGTGAAACTTGGCCTGAACATCATCTATATGAAGTTTGGTGAAGATCAGACACATTTTGTGATCTGTGAAAATCTTTTAGTGGTTTTAATTAAATCCAATATGGTGGCTCAGTCAACTATGTTGATGTCACAAGTTGGATTGTGTTGGCCTAAGGACCTTCCACAGTATTACCAGTCACCACTAGCAAGTTCTAATTCCGAGTACATCAACAGCTACAGGCCAGAATTACTTTTTGCTAATTGAAGCGCCCCCTAGAGGTCAAAAGTCACCAAGGTTTCTTGGACATCCTTCCGGGGTCAGGAGTGCATGTATTTAGTTCTGATGCATGCAAGGGTTACTGAGATATGAGCTCACTTCCTGTTCTTCCTGATTGATGGCTTTGCCTCCAATTTCGATTGGCTGTTAGAGGAGAACAGTGTTAGTTCTGAAGACGAAATGGGATAACGTTCATGAGGTTTGGTCGGAAGATGCTCTCTGTGAAATTTGGTGAAAATCAGAGCACATTTGTGACCTTTGAAAACTCTTAAGTGTTTTTCATGAAATCTGAAATGGTGAAATGGTCTTCTAGAATATAACCATTATGTGCCACTTTTGCATAGATGTCTTTACTCTTTAGTTCGTTTTTAAACTTTAGTTTGAGCAGCAGCTGATTTTCGAAGTCGGCTGCGCTCATCCTTGCTTGCTTTGCAGAGAACAGTAATCCAGCACAACTGAGGAGCCGCTCACAGGCAGCTGAGGCAGGTAAGCAGGCCCATGTCGAGTCAGAGAGGAAATGAGTCTCGCCAGATCCAAGGGCGTCAGACTGATCAGTAGGACCCCAATGGAGTAATACATTTTGTCTCACCTGAATACTTTCATTTCCGAATTAAATGTCAAAATGAATGCCAGATGACATGTAGGCAGTGGTTCATGAACTGCCGTGGACTCATGAAATAAGTTAGTGGTCTAAATACATAAATGACACAAAGTATTGATTAAAAAGTTGTGTAGCTTGGCGTGGTGTGCCTTAGTCCCAAAAAGGTTGACAACATCTGGTCGAAGGTCACTCTCACTTTCCCTTACTAAAAGCACAAAATAGTCTCAACTCATAAGGTATCACATTTTGTTTTTGTTTATGTAGTTGAGCATCGCTAGTAGTGGCCTGCTAACAGTTGTGCTGGTGGTAGTATAATGGCTTGCCTATAGTCCTAATATACCCACACACTTCTCTAGCATGATCTATGCTGAGTTTGTGGAGTGAGTTTGTGGACTGTCCATCCACACTTAATAGCCTACAATTCCAGCCCGGTCTCATCCATCAGACATCCAGGTTGCACGTAGAACCATGTTCTTCAAAATGTGTGATAGGCAAGTACAGTAACTCTTGGCTATTACCCCTGTTGCATGGCATTGTACAGTGTTACCCTATGGAGCGAATATGGTATGTTGAAATAAATGTTTACTGATTTTCGCCATTAATAGGCCTATCAATGATATTAGGGTGAGGCTATTTGCACCCCGGTGCAATTAGCCATGTATGCTATTCGTACCCTTGAGCAATTAGAAGTGAATGCTATTCATACCCCGGTGTACACAGCACTGTGTTCTACCGCGTCTGGTACAAATGCCAATGTATGCATTTACCCTGGCATATTGATCACCCAATTTAATTTTAATTAATTTATTTTTTTAAACGAGCAACGTGTGTCTCCCACTTCTGTAACAATAAAGACGATTAATTGAACCCTGCTTTCTTGACTCGTCAGAACTAAAAACAGGAATAGTCCCTGGACAGTGGCCTCCGCCCAACCAGCAATGAGGGAAGCGGGAGACCTTACCATTAGATGGAGGTCAGAAGAAAACAGCCCAGATAAAGTCCTTAACCCTTAGATGCATAAGTGGGGTCAAAAATGACCCCAGAGGTTGTTTTCTTGCAGTATCTTCTTAATTTTTTTTTTTTTTTCATTTAACCTTCCATGTATTCCTCAAATAGGTTGTCTTTGACGTGAGGCCATTTGGATTTGTGTCTAATTGTTATATTTTTAAAGTAATTTCATGTTTTGTATCAGTACCACCGATCTGCATAGGTGGGGTCAAAAATGACCCCAAGCATTTTCTATGGAATTTCAAAAGTTAACCCTAGGATCTTTTGATTTTTATCAAGTGTGGCAGTAAGGTATACATTTACTGTTGATTATCACATCTCATGTCAGCAGTCTCACCATCCTGAAGGCTATTTGTACACAACAACATAAATCTAAGTATCATCATATAATGTGGCGGCCAAGCGTTCATAGTGACGTCGCTTTTTGATTCTTCAATGTCCACTCTTCCTATAATTGTGTAGCAGAATTCACCAAACGATATTTACAGAGGGATTTGTTGATATAGCGTTCTTGGCCTGATTTGTATGACTTTTTATGCCTAAAAATAGGGCGAAAATCCATTTTTTAAGCCAATTGGCAGTATTTTCTGATGTACTGGATAACAAAAGAAGATATTCATAATCACCTCTGTAAATGTTTTTTTATTTGATATATTAACACTACAAAAAAAAAAAAATTCAACCTGGCTTTTTCCATGGTCAGATTCTTCGCATCAAAACATATGCAAATTAGCGCATATTTAATTAGACATGACCTAATTAGCATATTTAAACTTAAATACAGAAAACTTGTAATACGTTTTTTTCTCCTATTTATGTGAGTATTCAACTGGTAAAGTTTCATGAAGATATCTCGAAGTTAAACATTTTACCCTATTCACCTATGTTGAGATAATTTTAGGATGTTTACCTTTTTTGCCTTTCTAAATGCTGTTTTGTAATAACATGTTAATAAAAAGTGATACATCATATGTCCAACATGAAATAATATTTTTTTTGACAAATGTATAATAAAAATCATCATCTTTAACCAAGATGAAAGACATTATTTGAGTTTACAGCAAAAAACGCATGCATTCTAATTGGGGTCATTTTTGACCCCACTCATGGAAGAGTGTAGGTATTGGTAGCCTATGCATCTAAGGGTTAACAGGGCTCCTGAGAAGCTTACGGAGGCCTCTCGTCGATGCCGCCAGAGGAGGGCAGCCATGATTGGGGCCTGGCTGGCCGAGGGGCCCAGAGGGAGCTCCCGTGGGACCGCTGGAGGGGGGAGCAGGAAGAAGCGGCCGCGGACGGAGGAAGAGCAGGAAGAGGTGCCCATGGAGGGGGCGTCGGCCAGCGCTCGGATCCCATCACCGGAGGACGTCGAGGACCTGGCCCCGCTGAGATACACCTGAGATGTCATCATGGGTGAAGTGTCCACAGGATCTAGTAGGCTGACAAGAGATGAGATATGAGATGAGATATACAAAACCCTGACGATGGGCTTCGTTCGCTCGTCGACTAAGCTGAGCTTTCAAAGTGTGATAGAAAAGGAAAAGCCGACAGTATGATTGCCAAGGACAGAGACAATGAATAGTTTTGCTTGTACAAGATCCTGTGAATCAGTTGAGGTTAACTTGCTGATTTCCATTAAAATCCCCCAACAGACATCTGTTAAACAGAGAAACCTAAGAGCCCTAATTAATTTCAAGAAGGAATAATAAAAAATAAAAAAAAACAGTCCTTATTTGTCATAAGGGCAAACATGACTCGACACGTTACATTGTTTATCTCCGGGATTGCAGTCAGCATAGTTATATTCATTACACACGCTAGCTGTGTTCTTCTTGTCTGTCCGAGAGGCTGCCTGTGCGATAAAGCCGGAGCTGGGGTGAAACTGCGGGCCCATCTCCGTCGTGGCGTATCTTGTAAACCTCTGGCATAGCCGCCTCCTGTCCCTTCCCCTCATGCATAATGCACTAGAGGGGGCCCGCGCCGCACGCCAGCGTCTTCGCCACATCACCTATAGCCAGAGTGATTATGCAGATTAAGCGGGAAATAAATAAATAATCAAATATTATAAATGGACACCCGGGGCATGGAGGAACTGGCGTGCATTTATCAGCAGATGGGCTGCTGAGTGAATGTGTTTTTTTTTCTCTCTCTCTCTCTCTCACTCTCTCTCGCTCTCTCTCTCTCCTCTGTCTTTCTCTCTCTCTCCTTTTCTTTCCCTTCTCTCTTGATTAGATTTTCCTTTCTTTCTTTTGCTTTTTCTCTCTCTCTCTCTCTCTGTCTCTTCATCTCTCGCTTCTCTCTCACTCTATCTCATCCTCTCTTTCTCAATCTCTCCTTGTCACTGATTTGTGTGGGTTAAGAATTCGATGCTGCAGTGGTTTGTGCGTGCACGATCGTTTAGAATGTAATTACTCCCCGTGTGTCGGTCAGTGCAACGAAGGGCGAATGACAGTATTAGCAGAAGCCTGCAATTTTGGGGCAGCATGGGATATGTAGTTTGTGGCCGGAGGGTGTGTGTTAGTGAGAGGAAAAGGAGGGGGAGATGGCATTAGGGGAGAAGTGAATCCCATCACCGCTGTGGCAATGGTGCACTGGGGAGAACACTGGGGAGCACCGCCAGTAGCTGGGTTCATTCAGACGCATCAATATGCTGAGGCACATGACCCCAGTAGAGCTGGGTTCATTCAGACGCATCAATATGCTGAGGCACATGACCCCAGTAGAGCTGGGTTCATTCAGACGCATCAATATGCTGAGGCACATGACCCCAGGATGGATTATTCCCAACCAGATTATATCTCCTTCACAGAGCATAACTCATGACACTCGGCACACAGCTTCACAGGGCAGGCCCTGGTATAAATCACAACATGGGCTCACTCCAGACAACTAAAAGGCTGTCATGGGTTTTGGTGAGTCAATGAATATGTGAGAGAAAAACCAGCCGGAATGAACTTTAAAGGGATATTCCAGAATTTGGGGAATTAAGATCATTTTCCACCACCCCTTGAGCTAAACAATTGTTATTTACCTTTTCCCTGTTCATCCAGCCCTTCTGTGAATCTGACGATACAACGTCTAGCTCCAGCCTAGCATTGAATAGGTTTAGACCATTAGCATCTCGCCTGCTAACGTCACGCTTAAAAATGAATACGATTTCCGGTAATTTTCCGATTCAAAACTGGTCTCTTCTCAAGAATAATAGAAAGTGCAATAAAGCAAACAGAAAATGAAAAGTGATTTTCTAGGCTGATTTTACATGGAACTACACTCTCATTCTAGCGTAATATTCTTTGTATGTTTGTCTATTTGTCAGCAGGATTTGATACATGTTTTTGTTAAAGGATGTAGTGGGGTAAACAAGAGACACATTGAATGGGTTCCAGTCGGAGTGGATTTGACACACATGGTGGATGCCCAGATTATTTTTCACTTTCATCAACATTGAGAGATCGGACATGTGGCATTCACTCTACGAGAGCCCTTGTTTTTTTTTTTGTACTGTTTTTTTATTTTGCTCATTGCTTTTTCAGGACATCTCTCTCAAACAGCTGTAATCTATAATGTCAGCAACAGAGATAAAAAGTCGTAGAAAGCCATTACAAATGTAATTTAAGAGTGAGGTTGTTGATATTAAGCACTGTATGAGTCACTAAGCATGTTTCCCAAATAACATGCAGTCCAAGCTCTTGTGTTTGTTTGTTTTGCGACTTCACTTCAGTGACTGAAGAATGTGTGTGATGTGCTATTCTACTTGATGTTTGGTGGGTGGTAACATTGGATACCTTTGAAGCGTGTGTCCTTTTAGGGTAGAGGTAGTCAAAAAGAAAGTGTGTGTGTGTGTGTGTGTTTGTGTGTGTTCTCACTGTTCAGAGATAGGGAGAAACAGCATTAATCCCCCTTCCTCTCAAGCCCAGCCTGTCCACTCTGTTTGTCTCTGGATGCTTATAGATGTGTTCATGTGTGTGTGTGTGTGTGTGTGTGTGTGTGTGTGTGTGTGTGTCTCTCTCTCTCCATCTCTGTGTGTGTTTGCTATGAGTGTGTGTTTACGTCTGTGTGTATGACCCCATTTGCATGCAGATGCGTTTGCCGTTTGCCATTTCTGCCGCTGCGTATAACCCCTAAGACTCCCTCCATAGGGGGCTTGTTATCTTTAAATACAGGGCCCAGCATGTGGGCCAAACCATCTCAGAATTCAGCCCAGAGACGGACACCAAACAGGACTGAACTGCTCGTCGTCCTTTGGCTTCTTGAGAACAAAGAGAACCCCC
>NW_026910962.1:47500-50000 GCF_963854185.1 Sardina pilchardus
TGTCCCCACTCGTTTGAGCGAGTCCTGGCATCGAGAGCTTTAAAACCTGTCCTTCCGCAGGAAAGGACTTAATGTGCCACAGCAACACCTCTCCAGCTAGCCCTATACCCTTTTTAAGACAACAGTTATACTGCCAGGTCCAGTTGTGGAAGGCTAAATAGTAAAAGGATATGCTTTGTATGGAAATGTGCCTCTTTTGGTAGAGGCAACTTCACATTAGCCCCACCTCAAAGGACACCCTGCATGGAATAGCTCTTCGCAGTGAAAATAACACCTAACGTTACTTACTTCTGATGAGCAGCATGTATCATATTGCAATGAAGATTCTGTTTCTTGCATTTATGTTATGACATGACATGATATATTTCCAGCATTCAACCCAATCAGATGGTCGTCTAAGCTTTGGCTCAGCTCGAGCAGACAGACTGCACGGCAGCATTTTAGTCTGGACGGAGGCCCGGCGACGAGAGCAACGTTCAGATCGGTTTGTCGAGGGGGAGAGCAGCTGTGTACTCGTCAAGTGCTGAGGCTGACTTCATCCCTCCTTTTTTACTTGTTTCTATCCCTCCATCCCCCCGCCCCGTCCCCCATCTATCTTGTCCATCACGGAGGGCTGCCTGCTGGGCGCCAGCAGTTGGCATCTGGCGGCGGCGGCAATTAATGTCTGCGCTGAGCGGAGTCCTCCATCACCTGCCTGCAGTCATCAGCAGCGCCGCACACCTGCCCGCAGATGTTACATGTATCCCTCCCCTGTCAGCCGTTGGCCTACTGTATAACCTACCGGCGGACATCTGGGCCACATCAGGGCCACATCAGGGCCAGATCAGGGGTCTGGTCCTGCAGCGGCGACGACACAGAAGCCAATTAAGGGAGCAATAGGATGAGCTGTTGAGGATTTATAGCATCATGACTGGATCAGTGGGACAGTGAATAAGACCCCACGGAGACCGCCGCCGTTACAGTAAGAGCAGCCACTGATGATGACCCAGGCCAGACCTGTGTCCAGACTCTCCCCCGAGCCAACAGCTAAGCCATAATCATGCAGGCTTGATGAAAATCTAAAGTAGGGCTCAGAACCAAACATTCCCGACGAGACGAGATGAGCCGTGACGTTCTAAGAACATCTTAGATGTTCTATGATCTGCGATTAAACATGTTGAATGCTTGAATGCGACGGCTTGCAACTACGTGCAACTCCTAATTCACACTGCTGCAACTCGGTCTCGTCGCATCGGGAATCTGTCTCTTAAGGGACAGCATTAATGTAACTGTCCTGGTCCAACACGGTCCCGTGCTTCCACAGCGCTGAGGCCATACGCAACAACGAGAGGACATAGACAACAAATGAGCAGAGGTAGGCCATGTTCATGTCTCCAAAAGAGGGAGCAGAGTGTTGGGGGAAAATCATTTGACACGAGAAAGGCGGAGACAATTAAAACACAGAGGAGCCTGCAGAGGAGAGGAGTGCAGCCATTTGTGTGCAGGAGCGAGCTGATTTATTAGTTAGCGCAGGAGGTATACTCAATTTACGCTCTGCGGAGCACTTTGATGAATGTACTCTATTTATGTGTTTTGTTTCTAATCCTTTTGTATTGATGTGTAATTGTTCACATGTGTTGCCGCAGCTCACGCGCTCACAGCAGAGCAGCGGGACGATGAATCACCGAGGTGCTACTGCTGCTGAGTGCCCCCTGAGGGCTCTTTTGGTTTGACAACGGCGCTGTCCATCATAGCCACAAGCCAATCAGGCGAGGTTGATCCTGGAGTGTCTGACACAGATGGAGAAGACATGCTCCCAGCAAATGACAGTCAGACAAGCCTACCAGCATGGAGCCAAATTATCAACACACACATCCAAAACACACCAGTGTGCTGCTAAGACCAATGAGACAATGATGAATGTGTGTGAGATCAGACAGATGCAACAAGTGGATGACAATTACTTTGCTGTAGAGGAGGTATATTACATAGCAAGAGAAACAAAGAACAGAGAGATAATGAAAGAAAAGAGGGAGAGAAACAGAAAGGGAGAGAGAGAGAGAGAGAGAGAGAGAGAGAGAGAATTTCCTCCTTTTGTATGTGACCATTCACACTTTATCAAACGTGACACCGCATTCATCGAGTCCACCATTTTGAGCGCACGGTTCTGCATGGTGCCATTGTGCGGCCCGTAGACGCCCTAACTCAGTGCTACTATAGGCGTGTACTTTTGGAGTGAATTTGCCATTGTACTCACAACTTCCTGTGAGTATTGTGCTCATTCATATCTATCGCACCGCTCCCCCTCCCCCCTGCGTTCTGTCTTCCCAAATTGTCCCCCCCCCCAAGCCAGCAGAAAAATCCTGCGACGTAGATAATGGATTTAGCAGGGCATGTGCGCTGTTCGATTTGTAAACACGCGGCGCTCCGGCGATGTTGTCACCTCTCCAGTTGTTCCCGTGTCCTCCCGGCAATCCCGGCCAGAACGCGCTGGCTTCCAGGGATTAGTCGTGAGTGGCTG
>NW_026910962.1:55000-80000 GCF_963854185.1 Sardina pilchardus
CCCACCTCCCTCGGCTCCCTCATCCGCTATAGCGCTGGTCCGAGAGAGTCCCGCGACACCCTTCCGGTATGTTCCGAAAGGTCCCTCGCATTAATCTTCGGAGTAGTGGCATTCTGGGTGATAAGACCCGCGGCCCCAAGAGGCCCGTCTGAAGGGGCTATATGGGGGAGACGGAGGAGAGAAGAGAAGCTTCCAGAAAGTCAACCAGGCAGGCCAGTGCCACTGCAGGACATGTCATGCTGTTGAAGACCTTCAGACTGAACATGGCAGCATTTATTTGTCTGAGTTTGTGTGTGTGTGTGTGTGTGTGTGTGTGTGTACGTACGTGCATGCGTGTGTGCGTGTGTGTGTGTGTGTTTGTGTACAGTACATGCGTGCGCGTGTGAGTGGATGTGTGTTTAGATATAGCTAAAGAATACTGTATATTAATTCTATATATTTAACTCCTAAAATAATCACACACACACAACTGAGAAATATGTCAACACGTCAAATATCACACACACACACACACACACACACACACACACGCGCGCACAAACACACACAGACAGGGACACTGCCATATGAATGTGCTATAGACAGGAAGCTTGAGCTTGCTTCTGTTCTGGCTCTCGTGTGCTTCCTCGTCTGGGCTCAACAGAAGAGCATTGGTGCCCTCTGGTGCTGCATGTATGTGTGTGTGTGTGTGTGTGTGTGTGTGTGTGTGTGTGTGTGTGTGTGTGTGTGTGTGTGTGTGTGTGTGTATGTGTGTGTGTGTGTGTGTGGCGTGTGTGCTTATGTGTGTGCTTATGTGAGTGTGTGTGTGTGTGTGTGTGTGTGTGTGTGTGTGTGTGATTTCATTTGAAACATAATTTCATGCTGTGCCATGCAAATGAATAATTGCATCAGTACAGTATGTGTGTCTTTGGGTCGAGGAGGGGTGTGTGTGTGTGTGGGGGGGGGGGGGTGGGGTGAGTGTACGAAAGGTCAACATCTTGTCCCACACTTATTAAGTCATATCACTTTCAAATGTCTCATTCAGCTGGTTATGAGCTTAAGTGGGAAAGGGCAACAAAATGCAACACGCTGTGACACCCAGCTGACGTGAGCCGCTAAGGCCCCGTGAGGAGAGCGAGAGATGAGCCCTGGTGGGAATGACGGAGCGACACTTTCACACCGATTTCCCATCCGAGCTCCGAGTAAGAAAGATGTGCTATCGTTTTGTTCATCAGTGTGTTTGTGTGTATGCGCCTGATGCAATTAACCTGACTTTCGCCAGATCCTGTAGTTCGCTGTCTGCTTCACACAAGGATCTGGGTCTTCTCGATAGGAGATGTATTTATGAAGGCGGGTCCTTGTAAAACATCCTCGCATGTGATTTGATAAACCACTTGCCTGTTATCTTGAATGACGTGCTAGGCTTCTTCAAGCTCTTGCCAAACCCGGTCGGAAGAAGAGTAAAAACATCCTTGCCACCAATAAATGTCTTCAAAACAATTCTCTGTTAATCTTTTAAAGAATGATTACTCGATAGATTCGACAAAACGGTTGAAATAGCAGAATCAATGTCAGCACAAGACTCCTCGCTGCGTGCCGCCATTGTTATTTGAATCAAACACTCGCTTCGGCGCTCCTGATTGGTTGCTCATTTTTTGATCACTGGCAGGGGTTGGGATTGCCCTCGCGTCCAGACCCTTGTGTGGAGCTCAGCGAAACGCCTCTGGTGGAGCATGGCGGAACTACAAGGGTCTGGCGAGAGTCAGGCTATGATGCAATACCGGGCCAGAACAGATCAGGCAGGGGATCAGAAGATAGATGGGCTTCTGCAAATAAGAAGCTTTGGGCCACTTAGGTGGGTTGCAGTATAGCATACTGTCAACAACTAACATCCTACTAACATCTAAGAGGAAGTTGACCAATGATAAAATGTGCCATTTTGATTTGGTCTCTTCATGACATGTTTCCTCACCATGCTAAGCACACGTCACCATGCCTGACCTACAGTACAGGCACCAAGTATGTAGCTCATAATGCAGTGGCAGCAGCTGGCAGCCGCACAGTATGAGTTAAGTTAAGCTGGTAGCTACACACTATGTTATACCACTAAGTTAAGTAAACTCCCGCCTTATGAGACGTGTTAGTAAGAAATGCACCATGGGATTCAGCTTCCTTGCTAACATGCTAACATCCTCCCAATCTAATGGTTCGAGTCCAGCCAGGTGCTTGGCAGTCAAAAGCAACGCAGTTACAATAACACAAACTCTGGTCACGTGTTTCGGGAGAGATCTTTAGGCAGTGTTCTATGTTGAAAATAGGAATTTTCCCTGAAATGTATCAGTTCAGTACTGTCTGCCCTCTCCTCCTTCTGGTGTAATCACAGCTATGGCATAATGGTCTGATGGGTGTTATGTGCACTGTATTCATAAGCTACGGTTAGTGCTACACAGACGCCGGGGTTGGTTCTCTGTTGACATCCCACCTCCCTGCTCTGGATCACACACACACTATAGAGCTGCCTGCACTGGAGCACTGGGAAACACCTCTTTCATCACAGCCATTCTACACCCCAGCGCCGCGGCCCCTCCACCAGTGTCCATCTCAGCCCGCTCCCAGCGGTCCTTCCCTCATGTCTGTCCATTCTTCCCCCTCCACGCACCTGAGACCAGTCTGCCAGCCACTATTTAAAAAAGGGGTTCTTGAGGTGCTGTATAGAACAAGGCAGGCTTTAAAGTATCCTTAGGGGTTCCCTTGATGTACCCTTCTAAATGGTTTAAAGAACCATAAGGGGTGCCATATATAAAGCATGCAATAGAACCACTTTAGACTGTGCCTGAAATGTATCGATAGATAGATAGATACTGTAGATAGAGTACTTTAATGTCCCTGTGCAGAAATTTGACTTGAACTCCTCAAAGCTAGACCCAGTAAGCAACATACACAGCCTAGATAAACCTAGATACCTAGATAAACCTAGATACAAACAATACCATAAATAGGCATGCCAGGTAAAAAGGCATGCATACATTTAAAAAAAAAAAAAAAAAAAAGAATTAAAATAAAAATCCCGAATCCTTATTTCAGGTGTCTGTTAAGAATTCTAGATGTGGCCCCAGCTGTGGCGCAACTGGCTGGGGCACCTGCAGCGCACGCCGGCGACCTGGGTTCGATTCCCGCCCCGAGGTCACCCATTCGCTTCCTGTCTTTCTCTACTGTCCTGTCAAAATTAAAGGCACAAAAGCCAAAAAAATATACTTTTAAAAAAAAAAAAAAAAAGAATTCTAGATGTATTATCTGGCTGATGGTAACAGCTCATTCTGTGGGTGCAGCATCTCTGTATTTGTTTGTTTGTTTGCTTGTTTATGGTAGATGCTGTTGGTTAGTGATGGTTGCCTCCCCCTTAACTACCACCACCTCCCCCAATACGTCCACGGATCGGTTTCTGTAATAGCCTACAGTTTGCTAAAAGGTTTATAGCATCTGTTTATAAGAATCAGACAAGGAATACCAAAGAGTCTGGATGTGCTGGCAATACCGCAGTTTGCCCAAGAGGAGATACGTGTGTGTGTGTGTGTCAATAAGGCAAAAAGGGTTGAAATGACCGAGGGTTTTGAAAAAAAAAATGCCGTCTGTGACAGACCAAGTGTATACATACCAAGCATGTGACTGACTGATTTAATGAATATGGAAAGAAATGGAAGAAATACAAGTGCAACGTTTCAAATGAATGAGTGTGTGAGTGAATGATTTAATGAGTGAGTGAATGAGCAAGACGGATGGAAGGAGGGGTATTTATTTTAGCAAAATCTCATTATTGCGCAATCTCCCCTAATCAAACAGTCATAGTCTTGTGTAACATGAACTGAATCTCGCCCATTCATTTGAATCCTAAAAAAAGAAAAGGAAATACTGTACTCTGCTTTAGACGATTAGTCAGATGACGGATCTTCATTAAATTCATTAAAAGCCACTGAAGTGCAGCAGGTGAATGCTATTCCACTTACTGGTGCACTCACACCTCTTTGACTGCACACGCCCAGTCTGAGAGAGTGCTTCTTCAGTGCAGATGTAGTCGAGCAAGATATGGACCCATGTCACTCAAACGTACACCAGCGGTGCTCAGTATTATATTTTATTAAAACGGCATTAATGAAATTAAAAGATGCATTATTACTGAGTGACTCGCCGGGGCCACTTAAATGAGTTACTGTTTTTGCAAAGTAATTTCTCTCTCCTGTCTCAGGGAGAGGGCCCTTTCAGACTATTACACCTTCTAGACACAGTGTCACTGTTTCAGACTAATTGGCATCTGCATAGTCCTACAGTGTGTCTGAATCTAATAAAACTATAGAAGAATGGACCACATTTGTGACGCTTTAGCTGTTAGCATGACAGGTGCACATTTTTGCCATAGCTCCCTGGACAGTAACCACCATAGTCACACGTTCCTGTTTAGTTGAAGAGCACGAGAGCAATAGAATCCTCATAAAGTGCTGGCATGACAGATACATTCCATGATGCCTATCATGGAAACTAACCTCAAGATGCCCTGGAATGGTATAGAATGCAAAGCCAAAAAGAGAACCACAACAAAGAAAAACAGCACACACTGTTGAAGAGTGATACATGCCTCTGCTCTGTTATCTAGAGGTTGGAGTTGAAGAGTGAAACAGACATACAGTACTATAAGAGGGACAGAAAGAGTGAAGTGATTAAATCCTCAAAGTTATCATGCTTCTGTCTGGCGTCGGAATAACACAGAAGGCAATTAGGGTACACGGGGGGGTTGAGGCTATGAGGGGGTGTAGCGGGTGGAGGAGACGAATGGCATCGCCGCTCCCCTCCCACCAACAAGGCTCTGATGAAGACCACCGCCGTCGTCGCACCAGGTGACGCCATCTTACCCTCTGTCAGATGATTAAACTGAGAGAAAGCCACCAATTAAGGACATACACTCCGAGAGACAGATTACACCCCCCCCCACACACACACACACACACACGCACACACACACACCCCTCAACCATCCTCCCACTGTCTCTCCCTAGCCCCCTCCACCCTCCCGGCAGGCGCTGTTGAGATGGTCTCTTTGATTGGTTTCTTCGCCTGTGCTTGACTGATTAGGAAGTACTGTGATCTCTATCTGTCCACTGAACTGTTGCTCATCCTCTGCTGTTAAATGTGAGATAATTAATCATCACGTCTCTTCAAATGACTTTTGCCCACTGATGAAGTCACGGACAGACCTGTAAGTAAGTCTCCTACACAACCAAGGGGAACTAGGGAACGCCTAAAGATAAGGAGATTATACATTTACTGTACATGACATTTACTACTCATAGAGTATGTTTATATTTTGCATATGCATGCAAGTGATGATGAGTCTTTTGCATGCTCAATATCATACTGCAGTGATTGACTTCTGTCTTGATCTTTGTGTGTCCATTTGTCAGTATTTTGTTGTTTTTGACCTTCTTGATATCAGCACCCTATCATGTGTTAAAGGAGGAGGTATACATCTGTCTATCTCTCTCTGTCTCTATCTCTCTCTCTCTCACTCTCTCTCTCAGACTCTCTCCTCTTCCTCTCTCTCACACTCTGATCGTTGACTCTCCTCGGGTCTATCAGAGAATGTCACAGACAACAAACAGCAACAGAAAAGCAACAGCTCCCTTGAGACCTGTGTCAGACCAGGGCAATTAAGTAAGTCTATGCACTTGCTGTCAGCCGGGCTCATCTTGCTGAAGGCAGACAGCTTTGCAGGGGAATATGTAATGTACTGTATGTTCACATCCAACAGGAAGGACAGGCACTAAAGAAGGAAAGAGGAGGCGTGAGCATTAGTTGCTGTGCTGATTCACCGCCTAGGAAGTTTCAAAGGCATTTTTATGAACAGCTTGGTTAAGCCTGTCTTAGCATGTCTTTGGAGGGGCTAATTTCTATATATGAAATTACGTCACGTGGCAAAACAGCTTCTTTTTTGAAAAAGAAAGAAAGAAAGAAAGAAATAGTCCATAACTGCACAGTTGGAACTGCACAAGGCAATGCAAATCAGCTGTTGCATGGAAGGCATCACAGATTAATCAATGTGTTCCATTGCACCACTTCCTGGGCTTAGAAATTAAATCGCATGTCATTTTCCATAATGCTGCTGGGGTTTTTTTTATGAAATATTCCTTGGTAAGAGGAAGCTTTTGATCTGAGGGGGGGGGGGGGGGGGGGGCAGACCATGTTGTGCTGACAATCGAGTTCTGTTTTGTTCCACTAGTTTGGTGAGTGGTGAGTGCTTTGTGATAAACTACAAAATGTCTTAGCATTCCTCTCTACAGCGTCAGAGAGAGAGAGAGATAAAGAGAGAGAGAGTGTGTGAGTGAGTGTGTGTGTATAAACGTCTACTGAATCATATGGATACAACATGGATACTACACTCACTTAATCTCCTGAAGATATTAGGCTCATCAGTAAATACAGTACATGCCACCACTCCATTAGCAGTGGCGCTGTTTAAACAAATGCTGAAACATGTTGGGGGTGTTGCTAACTTGGAAAAGCCATATCAACTCGGACTGGGGGGTGGAGGGGTGCACGTCAGCTTAAGAACCAAAGCCATTTCAAGAAACTCAGAAACCAAAAGCCATTCAAAGAGGCTTTGGCTTCGGGTTTGGCGGGTGGAAAGAGGGTCAGTGGCTGTGGCTTTGGCCCTGTTGAACGGAGCGGAGAAGAGGCAAGGGGGGGGGGGGGGGGGTAGAATGCAAGCCTGCTCCTCTGTAACGGAACTCCGCGCTGCAATCCTCTCTACCATCCATGAAGAATAGGACATGGACACTGGAGGCTTAGTGACCTTTCACTTAATGAGTTCAGTGGAAATGAAAACTGATTTACCTGAAATATGGTGAGAAAGAATTATATTATGAGTGAATACATTATAAGTAAATTGAATTGGTGTGTATTTGAATTGTAGACCAAATGCAGAACAGAAAAGATGTACCCACCCCTCAACTCACCTGTTGCATTCAAAAGGTTCAGTTTATGGCCATTCCTTATATTCTGGATTAATCTGTAAGATGAGTAGACAGTTGACAGAATGAAAGAGTTTCTTAATTCACTGAGAGAAATTAATTCGGCTGACACATTTATCTGCACAAAGCTTCCCAACGCCAGCTTCTGAAATGCCAACAAGACCATTCGGAGTAATCTGTCCTTTGTCCGATAATACTTGTCCTGTTTTAATGCAGACTGTCACAGAAATGAAAAGAAGCGTTGGAGGATGAGCCCCACAGGGATGGTGTGTGTAATGTGTGTGTGTGAATGTGTGTGTGTGTGTGTGTGTGTGTGTGTGTGTGTGTGTGTGTGTGTGTGTGTGTGTGTGTGTGTGTGTGTGTGTGTGTGCGCGTGTGCGTGTGCGTGTGTGTGTGTGTGTGTGTGTGTGGTAGGGGGCAGTTTGGTCTCCATTGACTGAGGCTTTGTTGAACTCCCCCCCTCCCACCGCTTCAACGCAAGTTGTATGCAGCGATAAGATAGAAGTTGACACACCGGCAAGAGAGGAAACCTTGATGTGCAGGAGCCCATGATCCTCTGACATATACAGTACAGTACATAGGCTACTGAGACACTCGGTGCATCTTATTATTAAGGTTTATTTAGATAGGGACAGATACAAAAACATAGACAAACTTAAAAAGTCATCTGATGCATGCATCATAGCATTTTTAGCTGACGCTAATTTACAACACTTGTCATCTGTACAAGACACTAGGCCTAGGAAGGGACAGAGAAAGAATGAGAGGGAACAGCTCAAAGGAAGAGTGTGTGTGTGTGTGTGAGAGAGAGAGAGAGAGAGAGAGAGAGAGAGAGAGAGAGAGAAAGAGGGAGATTTGTACAGCTGCTTTAAACACACTCATTCATTTTTGGGGCATCTGCTGGGCTTAGGCTGAAAGCCAGTGTGACTGATTCCCGGTCCCCAGTGAAGCACAGGGGATCAACAGTGAGAGTGTCACGCAGCTAGGCCACTCTCAGCTGAGTCAATAGATTCAGAGTTTTTAGCTATTTCATTAGGAGCTGTTATGTTTGAAGCAGACAGGAGAAGATCTGAATTTAAACGGACATAGCCAGACAAAAACACAAACATGTCTTCTCGCCTCACTGCTAGATGCTAATAGCGCCACATTATTCAACAGCTCACGCTGCTATTAGTTGGGAGGGCTGCCAAACGCAGACCTTTTTGTGCGTTTCCACTGAATCCCAAACATTTGGAAGATAAAAGAATGCTAACAGGTTGCTTTAAAAAGGCTTGTCTGTGTGACCACAAACTTGATTGCACCACAGGAACAAATGTCTCAAACAAATAACTCGTCTGAGTTGTTGTGGATGGCTATGGTCTAATAAGCACAAGACTCTGCCATTATCATATACACGAAGCTTCAACAGAGGACAAAAAAAAAATGTTTGTTGTGAATAATTGTCTAAACTTGAAGCACATTTGGAGAGTGCTTTGCCTTTTAAAGAAAATAAATGAAATCACTAGGAAGTGGCTGAGTGGAACAGGAGGAATTGAGTTGGAAAAGTCAAGAAACTACAACTTTACTTGGTAGGAATGATTGATGAGTGGGTAAACACTGGGACCAGTAATGACAACATGAACATCTGCACCATTCACCAAATGAAGAATGATTGTCAAAACAATTATGTATTCAAATGAGTCAAATGTTACAAGTAGAACTCAAACTAAAGCTATAGAGATTGATATTGGGATCTAACCATCAGTAAATCTGAATGGTAATAGCAGTAATATTAATGGTGGAAAAGTAGCTAGAGGCAATGCGTCCATATCTTCCTCCTCCTCATCATCATCATCCTCATATTCATGGCATTCAAATGAGCAACATGACAAAAGTTCAAATCATCTTCCCCACTGGGTGTGAGTCCATTGCATGTTGCAGTCATTTCCACTGCAGATCTGATGTGGCAGATGATCAGAAGTCTGCCAGACCTACATGTAAGCAGTTGAAATCTGTCTTTCCCTCTTCTCCTCTTCCTGCTCATAGCTATATCATAGAAAAGCAGGATATATCCCTAGGCGCCTTCATGAACTAACTCAGCTCCTGAGGGTGGCTGTAATTGGTTGAGTTGGTGTCACCTGATGTGGTTCACAACTGTTACTGACCTTAAAGCTAGCCTGGCTAGCGCCTACCACTTCTCAAATGAGATGTGGCAACCTAACGTTCATTTTCTCGTATTTGAAAAAAATGCCCAGATCCGTTCATTGGGCTGGGCGTCACGGCTGTCTATCAAATGCGCCTGTGCATAGCTCATCATCGTCTTGCTTTCCCCCCTGTTCTGTGATTGGTCCCCTATCTCAGGCAAAAACTAGGGCGGTAGTTTCCAGACTGCCTTAGTAGCGTGAATGAAATGGTGCGCAAGGCAGCATGGGAACACCCAGGCTACCTTAAAGCAGCCCTAAAGAATAATTTCTCTCTGGCGTTCCCCTACAGATCAGAAAAGAAATTCGGTATGTTTCTAATACCCAACCTCACAGCAGAACGTTAAGTTATGCATATAACTACTGTTCCCTGAGGGAGAGGAACGAGGTACAACACAGATACTATGGGATATCACGCCCTCGCATGGTCTGGCTGAAGACACCTCTATTCACGCCTGAAAGGCAAGACGTGTGGTGACGTGAGAGGCTCCGCCCTCACAGTATATAAACCAAGTCACCACCGTCGCTCCCCAGTTCAACCTAGCGCTCTTCACCGAGCAACTGAGGCTGAGCGGGGCAACGTAGTGTTGTACCTCGTTCCTCTCCCTCAGGGAACAGTAGTTATATGCATAACTTAACGTTCCCTTTCAGTCGATTCACTCGGTACAACACAGATACTATGGGACCTATATACACGCCCCGCACAGCCCGGGTCTAAGATCACCTCAAAGCCCGGCTGCAGAAGAGAGGACTGAAGAGGCCACCGTAGGGGCCACAACGTCCAGGCGGTAGTAACGTATAAAAGTATGTGGGGAAGCCCACGATGCTGCAGAGCACACCTGCTCTACAGACAGTCCCTTAAACACAGCCCATGATGTTGCCATGCCTCTAGTCGAGTGGGCACGCAACCCTTCAGGCAGCGACAGGCCCCTGGCACCATAAGCCAGTGTAATGGCCTGCACGATCCAGTGTGAGAGGCGCTGTTTAGACAGCGCCTTGCCACGCACCGGATTAGCAAAGCAGACAAAGAGTTGGTCACATTGCCGAAACCCTTGTGTACGGGTTATGTATGCACGCAACGCCCGCACCGGGCACAACAAATGCAGTCTCTCCTGCTCCTCAGAGGCAAACGGAGGAGGTGAAAATGCAAATAGTTCAATCGCCATAGACTGATATGACCTAGGCAAAACCTTAGGAACATAAGCCGCGTTAGGATATAAGCAAACCTTAGCGTCATCAGGTGCAAACTGAGTACAGGATGGGTGCACCGAGAGAGCATGAATATCCGATACACGTTTAGCTGAAGCCAAAGCTATCAGGAACGCAGTCTTGTAGGATAAAAACTTGATGTCCACAGAGTCCAATGGTTCAAACAGGGAACTACATAAGGCCTCGAGAACGACAGGGAGGTCCCATGATGGCACAGGTGACCTAGAGAATGGTCTCAGGCGCCGGACCCCCCTCATAAAACGGACGGCCAGTGGGTGCGCACCAGGCGACACGCCCTCAAAGCCAACGTGGCAAGCAGAAATTGCAGACAGGTAAACTTTCAAAGTTGAGAAGGAAAGCCCCTGATCAAACAGTTCCTGTAGGTATGTCAATACATCCACAACAGAGCACTGAAAAGGCACCAGGCTTCTAGCCTGACACCAGAGCTCAAATGCACGCCACTTGTAAGAATATAAATTTCTTGTGGATGCAGCTCTTGCACTTTGGATAGTGTTAATGACGTTAGTTGGCAAGCCCCTGGCCACTAAACCAGACCGTTCAGCCGGTAGGCCTGTAGGCGCCACAGCTCCGGACGGGGATGGAGAATCTCCCCCCCTGCCTGTGATAGGAGGTCTCGGCGGAGCGGGAGAGGCCACGGCTCCTCTGCCAGGAGGCTGATTATCTCTGCATGCCATGGCTTCGCTGGCCAATAGGGGGCCACCAGGATCAGAGACAGCTTGTCTTGACGCACCCTCTCCAAGGTGGGCATAATTAACTCGACTGGGGGAAACGCGTACAAGAGGCCGGTCGGCCAACTGTGTGCCAGCGCGTCCACCCCGAGGGGGGCGCTGGAGTCTCGCATCGAGAAGAACAGGGGACAATGCGTGTTTTCTTTGGATGCGAAGAGATCGACGTCGGCCCTGCCAAACCGATCCCAAATTTGTGACACTACTTTGGGGTGTAGCCGCCACTCTCTCACAAGAGGGCCACCTCTGGACAGAAGATCCGCCCCTTGGTTGAGAGAACCCGGGACGTGGGTCGCTCTGACTGACTGCAGGTGCTCTTGGCTCCACAGGAGAAGCGACCGGGAGAGCTTCAGCAGTGGGAGTGAATGTGTCCCTCCCTGTCTGTTTATGTAGGACACCACAGTTGAGTTGTCTGTCCTGACCAAAACATGATGGCCCTGCAGGGCCGGGAGGAAATGTTTGAGGGCCAAAAACACTGTCAACAGCTCCAGGTGATTTATGTGGAGGCTGCTCTGACTCAGAGACCACTCCCCCCTCACCGTCCTGTCTTCGCATATAGCTCCCCATCCTCTGAGGGAAGCGTCTGTGGTGATCACCTTGCGAAATAAAATTCTGCCGATTGGCGCCCCCTGGTGTAATAATTGCCGCTGTGTCCACGGAGCTAGTGCCGTCTGACACAACGCATCCACAGTCAATCTCTTGTTGAGATGACGAGACGTATTCAGACGGTGAGACAACACCCACCGCTGAAACGCTCTCATGTGCAATAAACCCAGGGGGATGACTGCTATCATTGAGGCCATTAAACCCAAAAGCCTGAGAAACATTTGAAAACGAAGTTTGTGTCCCAATCGAAACTGAGCCAAACATTCGCGGAAGGCCTTCCTTCTGTGAACAGCTAGAAAAGCCCGGCCCGACAGTGAGCATATCTCGAGACCTAGGAATTCTATTTTCTGGCGAGGGGTCAGGGAACTCTTCTCGTAATTCACTGAAAACCCCAAAGTCTGAAGGTGTGACAGCACCATGGCTGTATGAGTGGCCACTGACTGTTCTGAATGAGAAACTATGGCCATATCGTCCAGATAGGCTAGAATTTGTATGCCCCGGGCCCGCAGTGGGGCGAGAGCTGATTCTAGCACCTTCGTGAAAACCCTGGGTGAGAGGGCTAGCCCGTAGGGTAGTACTAGGTATTCGTAAGATATGCCTTGAAACGCAAATCGGAGGAATTTCCTGTGAGCTGCGAGAACAGACACGTGTTGAAATGCGTCGGTCAGGTCTATCGATGTAAACCATTGGCCTGGCTTCACCGAGTTTAACAGCTGGCGTACTGTTAACATTCGAAATTTGTACACCCTCAAGTGCTTGTTCAGTGACCTGAGATCTAATATTGGGCGCAAGCCTCCGCTGCGTTTCGGAATGACAAAATAACGACTGTACCATCCACATTGTGCTTGAGCGTGTGGGACTATACATATCGCTTTTTTTGAAAGCAGCGAGTTCACTTCTACTCCTTCCCCTGTCATCGTTGTCTGAACGACTGATTTGAATCGAGGGGGGCGGCGTCGGAATTGTAGGCGATAGCCCAATGAGAGAGTGGATTCGACCCATGGCGAGATTGCGCATGCGCGCCAGTGAGCCATCTGAAGAGCAAGGCGACCTGCCGGTGGCGAGCTCTGGTCGGCACCCCTGCCCTCCAGAGAGGGGGGCGAACACTGATCGGTTCGCTTTCGTTTGGATTTTGTTGAGCAAACACAACTTCCTTTATTTGAGGCAATGTTACACAAACAGATACACACATCTTTATTTCGCCCGAACACTGGGCTGGAAACATAAGTGGTGTGGGAGGGTGGGAGTGCTTGGGAGACTGTGTGAGGCACGAACGAGTCCTCTTTGGACTGGGGCCCTGAAAAACAGTGTGGTGACACCTTTTTAGTGGCACTGACAAAGCTGCGTTGTCCCCCAAAAACGACAGCTCTGTTTGAGTCGGAGCCATCGTTAGGACGAATTTGGCTTCCTCCTCCCTCTCGCGGCGTCCCTCTGTGGACCAGGAGCGGGAGGTCTTGCCCAGGTCGGCTGACGTGGTGTCACGGCTACCGGCTGTCTCGGAGGCGCTGGCGAAGCCGATGCGGCCCTCTTGACGGTCTGCGTGGTCGCGGCCGACAGCGAGAAACCGCTAGGTGGAGCTTTGGGTCTGGCATCCCGCCGCGGCAATGCGTTCTTCAACGCCTCCGCCTGTTTCTTCCGGAGCTCGAATGAAGCTTGGACAGACTCGAGCGACTGCCCAAACAGACCTTCGGGAGAGACGGGCTCGTCTAAGTACGTGGCCCTATCTCTATCTGGCATGTCTGACAGAGTGAGCCAGAGGTGGCGTTGAGACACCACCGTAGTTGCCATAGCTTTGCCCAACGACAGTGCGGCGCAACGAGACATCCTCAGACTGTAATCTGTGGCTACTCTAATTTCGTTCAGAAGAACAGTCGCCGGGTTACCGGGAGGCAGCATGTCCGCCAGCTCGGCCAAGCACATAGCCTGGTACGTCTGCAGCAGCGATATAGATGACATAGCGCGTGCCGTCGTCGCCTGGGCTCGGTAGCTCTTCTCCAGCTGCGCGTAAGAGAAACGGCAGTGCTTCGAGGGAAGAGACGTCGGTCCCACAACCCCGTGGTTGTGAGACGGGGCCAAATAGGCCGCCAAGGAGGGTTCCATTGGCGGGGGGGTGATGAGGCCCGCTTTGTCGGCATCTGCGTGCTCCAGGAACTGGGCAAACCCTGGCAATGAAGCGCGCGTAGACAGTGGCTTGTTCCAGGAAGACGTCAGCTCAGTAACGAAATCCGGGAAGAGAGGGAGGCAATGCCTCACCACTGTCGGAGCCTGAGGCAGGAAGAAACCAGCGAACCTGGTAGGTCTCTGAGCTGGAAGGGGGGCAGGCCACTCCACATCCAGCTTCCGAGCTGCGCGACGATACAAAGCGAAAAATGAGTTATCCACTTCGTTCCCGTCGTTAGCCGGAGACCCCTGGGCGCCCGACATATCCAACTGCTCGTCATCGGACAGGCCGTGCTCGTCCAAACCCAAGTCCAAGACGGAATTGCCGTCGTCTTCCACCCCAAGGCACTCGAGCTGCTGAACCGGAGAGTGAGCTAGCTCCATCTCGCTAAGCGACTCCATTTGGTCAGCCCAGCTCGCGGCAGCGCCGAACGAGGGCTCCAACCCGTCTCCAGGGTCGTGTTCAGCGGCCTGGGAGAGGAGAGGGTCCTGCGGGACAACAGCTTGTCCCAGGGTCTTTTCGACGAATTTCACACGCCGTTCGAGCGTTGAACGTCTGAGCTGGCGGCAGAACGCACACGCATCAGGCTGCGTCAAAGCTCTACGGGCATGGACTATTCCCAAGCAGACCGGACAGGCTTCGTGGTAGTCCTTCTCATGGAGGGAAAAACCACAACCCTGAGGACAGGGTCTCGCCTGCGGTGGGGAGGTCGATTTCTGAGACCGTGAGCTCATGGCGAGACACACGCACAAATCGAACCCTTAACGCAATAGTCTCACAAACGGCGCCCGTGGTAGCGGTTGGCTCACCAATAGAGGTTGTTGCCAAACCGGACTGATAGACTGTTAAACCGTTCAGAGTTGCTAATGCACACACTTCGTAACAAGCTAGCAAGCTAGACAAGTACAGGCGGTGTTTCTCAAGAGGTGTCCAAGCGAGGTGAAGAGAGCTTGAACTGGGGAGCGACGGTGGTGACTTGGTTTATATACTGTGAGGGCGGAGCCTCTCACGTCACCACACGTCTTGCCTTTCAGGCGTGAATAGAGGTGTCTTCAGCCAGACCACGCGAGGGCGTGATATCCCATAGTATCTGTGTTGTACCGAGTGAATCGACTGAAAGGGAACATGCCTTGTATAACAGTGACATGAGAGAGACACTTCGATAGAACCCAGGGCTGAGTTTCCCAGATTCGTTAAGGTATATTCTGTCCTTAAAACACCAAACGTTCGTTTTTTAAAAAATGCAGCTCACCGAGTGGAAACAGAAGCCTTTATATGATCAGACCCCTGGCATCAGGATATGTGACAGGAGGAGATGGGGGAGACATGACCATTTGTTAGTGCCTGAGGTGCAGACAGGATCAGTTTGTTGATCCCGCTCTGATCGGAATCTGTCCTTTGCCGTACTTCGCCTACGAGTCCCGTTGAGCAGGCTGCAGCAGCAGCAGCAGCAGCATTGGTGTGGCGGGAAGGAGACGAGTGTGTGATTGTGAAGTGGAGCTTTGTCATGTCTGAAATGAGCTGTGGAATTGATGTGGTGTCAGCACAGCGGTAGTTTAGGCTGTCACCTAAAGAGAGCTCGCTGCCGGCTTCCCTCCCTCCGTTTAAGCCCAAATAAATCAGTGGGAATTCTTGAGGCCATTTCCATGTCATTGTTTTTACAATCTCCATATCCTCCCACACGGCTGAAAAGGAAAGCATTTTAGATAAAAATATACATGTATGAATACACGCACATATGCACACACACACACACACACACACACACACACACACACACACACACAAACACACGCACACACACATACACAAACTGTAATTTAAAAAAAAACTGTAAAAAAAAAAAAGCTTCTTCAAGACTTTAGCTCCTCTCCATTCCTAGTGTGTTGGTCTTTGATAAAGACCTGTTACCCAGGCAACAGAGACCTAATTCGCTGGCTGGGAATTGTCAGACACTAACCCCTGCAGTACAGAGAGAGAGAGAGAGAGAGTAGAAGAAGAAAAAAGTGATGGGAAGGGGGGTTTTATGAAAGTAAAGGAAGCGAGCATGGGTGAAAGAAGGGCAGAGAGAGAGAGAGAGAAACAGGGAGGAGAGAGAGCAGATGGGGTGGGGGTTTTGTAATGTGTGTGTGTGTGTGTGTGTACAAAAAAATGGGGAAATAGGGAAGAAGAGAGACAGTTAATTACAGAATGCAAATGATGTTGTCAGAGCATCCATTGAGCGGCGGGCAGGCACCCTTCTGTCTGTGTGCTGTGTGCTGTGTGCTGGGGCTCTCTCTCCTCTGCGGCAGCTATAATGCTGTACAGCTCCCTTTCAAATCAGCCCACTGCCATGGGCGCTGGTGCACACACTGGCACTGGGAATAATCTCTAAATGATGAACACACACACACACACACACACACACACACACACACACACACACACACACACACACACATACAGTATATACACACACACCTAGCCCTGACAGAAGAGTTCATACAAAATAGGGCGCTCAACGCGGAAAGCCGCAGGCATGACGATGTCTTCTTAGCCGGTGTTGAACAATAATCTAGCCTGGAGAAACTTTGTGTGAATGCGAGTGTGTGTGTGTGTGTGTGTGTGTGTGTGTGTGTTCATGCATATGTGCTAAGACCTGATGAGAAAAAAAAACTAAGAGACTTAGTGAAGCAAAGAGAGATTTGTACAGCAGCATCAACATTGTACTTTGTCTCCGCCATGTTGACAGTAAGGAACCGAGCTGTTCACTTAAGTTACACACAAACTCAACACTACTTGCTCACTTCATTCACATGTTCACATCCAACCAGGATTGCCATGCAGGTGTAGGGAGTGGTGAAACACATCTCCACATGTCCTCCGCCCAATTACTACATGCAGATATTCGGGGGAAGGTGTGTGTGTGGGGGGGGGGGGGGGGGGGGGTCTGTTTGTCTGTTTTTTCTGTCTTTTCAGAGGTCCCAGTGCCAAACACAGATTTGCACAGAAAGGGCAATCAATGGCAATACATAAAGCGAGGGAGAGCCACAGCTATTTATCTTGGCAGACTTCAAACCCCCGCCAAAGCCTTCAGTCTGCACAGTCTCTCATGAGAACTTGAAACAAAACGAGAGAGCAAGAAAGTGTGGGTGAGACGGAGAGCAAGAGAGGGAGAGAGAGGGAGAGAGAGAGAGAGAGAGAGAGAGAAATGAAAGATAACAGTTTAAAAGACGGGAATTTCCAATTACCCCCCACTACTGCCACCCATCACAGCCCCCTGTTATCTTAATTGTACAAGACAGGCTGCTCCAAACTAAAAGGGATTCAAAGAGATCAACACATTTATTTTAAATTAGCAACTCGTGCGGGCACACAGGAATTTGTAATTACTTATGCTAATACTCAAGTGATGGAGCACAAGCTCACCGGAGAAAGAGAGAGAGAGAGAGAGAGAGAGAGAGAGAGAGAGAGAGAGAGAGAGAGAATATATATATATATATGCTGTGTGTGTGTGTGTGTGTGTGTGTGTGTGTGTGTGTGTTCATCATTTAAATGTGTGCATGTTTAGTATTTTATTAGCGGTCCAAGCAATGAAACCGATATTGTTTTTGTTCTCGTCCATTTGAAGAAAGGGCTAAAAGTCATTGACACAGCACACACCACTGAGCCGAAACACACCAGTGTTGGGTGGGTGGGTTGGACACTTCACCTGCTATGCAGGCATATGACATGACACATACTTGTCACAAGGTGGCGCTGTAATAGTCGAGTTTAGAGAAAGACAGCTCAATGGGTAGCAGGAGAAACAAAGGAGAGAAAGAGAGAGACCAAGGATGGAAAGAACAGAGAGGCCATTCAAGAAAGAGTGAGAATAGAGTTGATGAGAGCATACATGTATGTGTGAATGAGGAAGAAAGGTGGGGTGAAGTGTGATCCAGCATGGTGGAGGTTTGATGGGTGGGGATCGGGGCAGTGTGAGGGTAGCGGTGGGGGTCGTCTGTTCTGAGAGCGCACTGTCTAATTAAAAGCTGAATTAATCCCCCCTGCCTGCTCTCAGCCTGGGCTGCTGCTGCTGCTGCTGCTGCTGGAGGTGGAGGTGATGGTGGACCCTCTCTTCTCTTCCCCTCTCTCTATCCATCTCTCTCCCTCTATCTCTCTCTTTCTCCCTCTCTCTATAATTCTCTCTCACTCCCTCTCTCTCTATCTATCTATCTCCCCCCACTCTCTCTCTCTCTCTCTCTCTCTCTCTCTCTCTCTCTCCCACCCTGCTGGAGTACAGGGCCAGTGGAGCAGTAATTACCGTTATCTGCAGCTTGTTTTATTAACATGTGTCCTCAAAGAATGGGAGAGTGTGTGCGACGGTACGGTGCGGCACGGCACAGCCATGGGCCGATGCTCAGCCTCGATAGATAGTAGGGAGGGAAAATAATTAGAATAGGATGGGGGGGGGGGGGGTAGACTTTCTGTAGCCTACTGTGCTGAGTTATGCTGCATGTGAAAATGTACTGGAAGGAAGGAAGAATAAGATGATATTTGCCAAAGTGGGAGAGTGCAGAAAAGATACAAGATAGAAGCAGAGGGAGGTTGGGGGGGGGGGGGGTAATCCAAGGTATGTAGACCAATTGGAAAACAAAAAGATCATAAACAGAGGATTGAGATGAAAGCATGGGAGTGGAACACACACAGGGGTGAGGAGGTGAACTCCATAGGGGAACAGAAGACGGACCCAGGAGACAGACACACACATGGGGGGGAATGGCCTGAGGGGTGGGAGAGAGTATACTGAGGGAGTGAAGGAGGAGGAAGAGTGAGGAGGGGAGTGTGTGTGTGTGTGTGTGTGTGTGTGTGTGTGTGTGTGTGTGTGTGTGTGTGTGTGTGTGTGTGTGTGTGTGTATGTGTGTGTGTGTGTGTGTGTGTGTGTGTGTGTGTGTGTGTGTGTGTGTGTGTGTGTGTGTGTGTGTGTGTGTGAAAAAGGAAGGAAGGGGAAAAGCATATCGAAAGCACATACTGAGTCTTGTCGCCGCCAACTGCCAGTAATTACACGCCAATCACCCATCCCCAGTCCAGTGTGGGATTAACTTAGGGGAGAAATTGTGGGAAAATTCAATTAAAATATAAATTAATAATTTTACCCAGACTCCCCTCAGTCCCTGGTACGCTGGGAGTGGAAGCATATGGTCTAAGTGGCTGCTGGAGAAGTGAAAGGATGGGGTCTTCAATTCGATTGGTCTCTAAGCTTTTGAAAGAGCCCTGGACAAACTGTGATTGGTCCGAGAGAGCAGCGGTATGAACATGGTGGAGGTACTACCATGTAGGTCCCCTGCATACATGGAAAAGTGTGCTGATTTGATTGGTTATCATGAAAAGTGTGCTGATTTGTTTGGTTGTCGAGAAAAGTGTGCTGATTTGATTGGTTATGGTGACAGGTCAGGGGTTGGCTGTGCAGACCATGCTGTCTGGGGTGATGTGTGAAACATAGACTTGATCTGCTAGTGTGGTGTGTTGATGTGTGTGAAGCGTAGACTTGATCTGTGTGGTGTGTTGATGTGTGTGTGTGCGTGTGTGTGTGTGAGTGTGTGTGTGTGTGTGTGTGTGTGTGTGTGTGTGTGTGTGTGTGTGTGTGTGCAGCGTAGACTTGATCTGCTAGTGTGGTGTGTTGATATGTGTATGTGTGAAGCGTAGACTTGGTCTGTCTGGTGTGGTGTGTTGATGTCTGTGAAGCGTAGACTTGACTTGTCTTTTGAAATAACTATTTTAGTCCCAGTATGAAACTTGAATGTGTCACCATGGATATTCCTGACTGAAAGTCATTGCCGGTCATGAGGCCTGTCCCTCCGTTTCCTCCAAATGTCATTCAGAATCTGAATCCGAATCCTATAGCCTTCACTATAGCCTTGTGCTGAGCATCCCCAGCGTGTGGCACTACATCTGCATTAGAGCAAGACTCAGCCCACTGTGGCATCTTGCCAGGTTATACATTAGCACTCGACTCCATACATACAAATGTGGAGATGCAACAAGACGGTAATAAATCGTACATGTCTAATGTTGTTTTATGTTGCATAACATTGAGACCGCCCGCGCACTTACTTCATATAAAAAAATGTGCTTCCAGGGAAACAAGGGATACGGTGCTGAATTTACAGCTTCCTAAGTAGGACTGCAGAACAGGGCTACTAAGGAACACACTGTAAGACCCAAATACATGCAGAACAGGGCTAAGGAACATGCTGTAATGCCCCAACACATGCAGAACAGGGCTGAGGAACACGCTGTAAGGCCCCAACAGAACAGGGCTAAGGAACATGCTTTAATGCCCAAACAGAACAGGGCTAAGGAACACGCTGTAATGCCCAAACACGTGCAGAACAACGTTAAGGAACACGCTGTAATGCCCAAATACAAGCAGAACAGGGCCAAGGAACGGCTCAATGGTGTTTTTTGCCCCCAACGGCACCTTCCAGGCAGCACAGCCTAAAAGGCACTACCTTTACCCTATTCCTAACCCTAACCCCCCCAACCCTCATCCTACCCCTAAACTGAGGGGAGTAGTGCCTTGAAGGCAGCGCTGCCTGGAAGGCACCATTGAGGGCAGATAATACCAAAGACCCAAGGAACGCGCTGTAATGCCCCAACACATGCTGTAAATGCATTGAGGAATAAGTGCCCCTCATAAACAGCTCCTGCTCTTGGCAGGCTGGAGTACATGAGGCACTATACGCTGCAGAGCGGCTGTGGGAACTCGGGCGGCATGCATCAGTAGCCCATATACAGTACGCTGGGTGACTCCAGAGAGGGCTCGGCCCAGCCGTGGCCCCAGACCGTATCTCGAAGGGTTTTTGACCTTCATACAATCGCGGCCATCATAGATCAAGAGCGAGACCTTTAATAGAGAACTCACCTCAGACGCTTGTCTGGCAGCAGCGTCCGTGTACAAGCAAGAGAGTGCACAGGACCAAGTCCACAACCCCCCCCCACGTGCACCCCAACGGCCATCCATCATCACCAGCGCACTCTGAGCTGGGTGCATGGAGCGGCGTTATTACCGGCTGTAATTGGCCCATAATTAGAGCTTTGTTTGTTTGGCGCCGGCACTCGTGTGTTAATACTCACCTCCCCCCCCCCCACTCCTCCCCATCCGCCGTGATTTACGACTTCATGATTCACATTCCTGCTCCGCTTAATGGCTCCGCCCGCTTCTGGTGGCCTCCTCCTAATGGCGCCTTGACCTCCCGTGGCTCCGACTCCGGAGGAGAGATGAGGGGGAGGCGGCGAGAGGAGAAGCCGAGAAGAGGAGCCAAGTGGGAGGAGGAGGAGGAGAGAACCACCGAGCAGGAAAACGGGGAGGAAGAAGCAGACAGGTTGGCCTTGAGTGCCATATTGTTCTGTGCCTGCGAGACAGCCTGTGCCTCACCTTCCACACTCAGCTCCAGTCTCCAAAGTGCTGCCGCTCATTAGTCCGTCTGCTCACCAGGACAACACACAGATGATAAAACGCCGCGCGCACGCTGTTGATACTGATGTTGTTGTTGTTGTTTTTTGTTGTGGTTGCTGCTGTTGTTGTTCACAGGTTCAGCCTCACTTTGGCTCGCTAATCACAGCAGTCGAAAAAGCCTGGCCTGATTGCCTCTCTCTTGTTGTTGAATTGATCATTGAGAGAAAAAGAGGCTCAAACAATTTATGGGTGCAATTATGTCACCTGACATAATGGGCTCTTGCAATAAACCCAGTGGTTGAAAGTGCTAAAGAGTCCGAGACCGAAATTAAACACAACAAAAACTGTGATGGACAATAATCTGATACAAGAAAGGCATCGGTACAACATTTAAGTCCGTGAGCTGCACCAATCTTTAGGGAACGGTGGACATTTATTTATTATTATTATTTATTTATTTTTGCTTAGTTTATTGGCTTTGTTTGACAGGGACCATGCATAGAATTTCTTCTATACCAGGGTTAGCTAAATAGCTAATTTGCACCTGTAGTCCTTGGGCAGGATGTTCAAGCACAGTAAAAACACAGACCGATGAAAAGACAATAGGATTAACAATACAAGTAAAAGAAAAACTAAGTGAAAAACAAAGATCAATGATCACAAACTTGAAGCTTCCACAACATCCCAACCCCATGAAATGGGTGCATGGGGAATGGATGGTAATGATACACGTGGGTGTTCGTCTCTTTCCCTGGTCCTCATGGTCGTGGCAGTGGAGAGAGCTGATTTTTTACGCTCCCTACGAGCATGGAGACTTCCACACCTCCCCTTATCCAGACCTTTTGTGGGTTTACACAAGGCATGACCTCCATAATACAGTATTAGTAGTATTTGTCATAAGAAACCTTTGTTTCCTAACTCTAAAACCAATTACAATGTTCCCTATAGAGAGAAGAGAGGAGAGAAGAGGAGAGGGGAGAGGAGAGGAAAGGGGAGGAGAGAAGAGAAGAGAAAAGAAGAGAGGAGAGAAGAGGGGAGGAGAGGAGAGTGAGTGGAGGACTAGTCCTTCTATTTCACAGCAAGAGAGAGCAACATGAGAGCACGTTGTGTGAGTGTGTGTGTGTGTCCATCAGGTGTGGTTGAAAGAAGCGAAGACAGATTGATTCAAAGCAGACAAATTGCAAATCAATAATAGACGTGACAGGCAGTGGCTAGGAGGAGTTCCGTGAGACACCATTCACACAACTACATCTTAGGTGACCTTAAATACCTGACTTTGGTGTAATTTATGACTTACTGTATCCTGTCTCAATTTGTGTGTGTATGTGTGTGTGTGTGTGTGTGTTGTCATGGATCAGTTTAGTCTCCCCAGCTGTCTCTCTTCCTGCCAGATCATGAAAAGAGGTGTGTCTGCCCCCCCCCCACACACACACACACACAAACACACACACACACACACACACACACACACACACACACACACACACACACACACACACACACACACACACACACACACACACCTCTACCGTAGCCTTGGAGCCTCCTGGACTCCCCCGATCCTGGTGCTGTGTAGGGCCTTCATCATTACCAGCTGAGCCTCAGCCCCCACTCCAGCATGGCCGAGGGGACCCCCTACTGACCCCATCTCTCTCCCAGGTCTCTCCAGCGTTGCTCACTCCGGCCCGGCTCCAGAGTTTTCCCTGCGGCTGCCGAGGCGTCCGCTGGGGTGGGGGGAGGGGGGCAACACAAAGCAATCTCCATGTCCCATGCCACGCCACAGGTACTGCCCAGCGCTGTGATTCCATTAGGAAAGCGCCAGGGAAGGGGAATCGGCACCATCGGCTGCCAACCCGCTCCGTCCCTGCTGCTCCGTCCCTGCTGGCAGACCCATGAGGCAGAACAGGACTGGACATATCAGAATGCTAAGTGACTGATTTGGGGGGGGGGGGGGTTACGGGTTACTACTACCGACTACCACCGGTTTCACCTTGGGGTGACCGGTCATATCTTTCAGCGGGCTGAGACCATCCACACCTCCTCTCCAAGTATGAGTGACCGCAGCGCTGATGGAGACACTGGCTTGGAGCTCTGCATCTTGATGAACCTGTGCTTTTCTATACGAACCTCTCTGATCGTTTGCGGCTAGGTGATTTATTTCTCTCTCTCTCTCTCTCTCTCACTTTCCCTTTGTTCTGTCTCTGTCTATTGCGCTTCTCTCTCTACAACACTCCTCCACTTATTATAGCGGGGCGCTACTCGGAACAGACAGTTCCCGTTCCGCCGAGACAAAAAGGACTCCTGAGGTCCCTGCTTAAATGAGTAAAAGCTCTTCATTAGTTTCTATTTGCATGACTAAGTCCTTTCATGAGCAGGGCCGCGGTGACAGGGCCAGTGGACCGTGGGGCTGTTCGTACCTCACTGTCAGCTCTCAACCCCACCCACCCCTAGAGATGGTGACAACACACATTCAACATGGGTGTGTGTGTGTGTGTGGGTGTGTGGAGTGTGTGTCATTGGTGAGCCAATGATTAAGGTTTTGAATAGCTCTCTGTGTAGACATGTACATATGGTGAAAAAACAATCAAGTCAAGTGAGTGGTACATGCTATGTGCATGAATACAAGGGAATGATGACAGATACAGTATACTGGTATTGTGTGATACTCTGCGTAATGATATGTGGCACAACTGGAATGCTACACATGTTACCAATGACAGACTCCTGAGACATGTTTGTGTGTTTGTGTGTCACAGGTGTGTCTTAGCTCCGTATTACTGTGTCCCTGCTGACCCCTGCCACTGCGGACGCAGGCAACACAGGGAGGGGGAGCGCTCCAGCCGCGCACACACACACACACACACACACACAGGTTGTGCTCCAGCACCTGAGAAGGATGGCGCTAGCTCCCAGCCCTGTAGCCATGCTGCAGTCCACACCCAGGATGGGGGGATGCAATTGGAGCTTTTGTGTTGCTTTAGAGAAGTGGCTGAGAGAGGGAGAGAGATGTAAGGGGGGAACGAGAGAGAGAAAGAGAGAGATAGAGAGAAAGGAGAGAGGGAGAGAATGAGGCCACAGTTTTGTGTGCGAGGCCGGGCCCCCCTCTACCCTCCCTGCTCAACCCCAGCCCAAACCCAGCACTCCATCCTGCCACTCATGTGTGAAATGAGCAAGAGCCTTATCTCTGAGAAACACACCACTGAGCCAGAGGAGACAGAGAGAACGGGAGAGAGAGCAACGACCAGGGAGAAGAGAGAGAGACAGACAGAGAGAGAGAGAGAGAGGATGAAAAGCAAGGGAGAGAGAGAGCAGAGAAACGAAGAGAGAGAGAGAGAGAGAGAGAGAAAGAGAGGGAGGAGTGAGAGAAAGAAAAAAGCGTGAGAAAGAAGGAATGTAAAAGCAGGCGAAGGCGACGGTTTGGAGGGAGTAGACGGCCACGTGTCCTGCACACTAATATCTGGCGAGTTTTGATGTGCCAGAAGCGAGCGGCCACAAATTTATTTTCAACAGGAAGAAAACTTGTTAGTGTGGCGGGCTTGCTTGCCATGGCATGCTGCTCACTATTTACTTCAAACCAACATTTCCTAAGGTGCCCATCCCACTCTCAGAGCTACAAATTATTTACTTACCAAAAATGGCCCCCGACCGCCATGGATTTCTGTTTGAAAAGAAGAACATCAAAG
>NW_026910963.1:0-1000 GCF_963854185.1 Sardina pilchardus
AGTAATCTCCTATAACAATCTTACAAAAGAATGGGGGGGGGGGGGGGGGGGCAGGAGGAAGTGAGGGAGTTTGATTGAAGTTGCCAAGGAGATGCGGGCGATAGCTTAACAGGGCAAAGCACATGTCGTTAGAACCCACAGCTGACGGACAGGTTTACAACACACACTCACTCAATCACACACACACCCACACACACACACACACACACACTCACATACACACTACTCACTCACTCACTCACATACCCCCCCCCACAAACACACACACACACACACACACCTCTGTCACGTCAGGTGGGGTTTGAAGAAAAATGTCCCCTCTTCTTTTAGTGTTCCAGAACGCTCTATTGTGTCACTTCCTCTTGGTTACAGTATCACGCGTGGGTATTGTGTCACTTCCTCTTGGTTACAGTATCACGCGTGGGTATTGTGTCACTTCCTCTTGGTTACAGTATCACGCATGGGTATTGTGTCACTTCCTCTTGGTTACAGTATCACGCGTGGGTATTGTGTCACTTCCTCTTGGTTACAGTATCACGCTTGAGTATAATACACAGAAATGAAATACTGGCATGCCGGCAAACAGGATGTGCTAGCGTCAGAACGTGTAGTAAGAGTGTGTATAGTCTTTTGGTTTGAGTAGCCCTCTCCCAGCCGTGTGTGTGTGTGTGTGTGTGTGTGTGTGTGTGTGTGTGTGTGTGTCTGTGTCCCTCTTCACTGAAGAGCCTCTTGGATTTTCACCTTTAAATTAAGCCTTTCCCTCCAACTCCCTCCTCTCTGCGTCTCTCTCTTGTTCTATCAGCCTCAACACGCACACCAACAAACACCTCAACACACACACCCAAACACCTCAACACACCAACAAACACCTCTACACACACCTCAACACACACACACCCAAACACCTCAACACACTAACAAACACCTCTACGCACCAACACGCACCTCAACATACACACCCAAACACCTCTACGTACCAACAAACACCTCAACACACACA
>NW_026910965.1:0-2500 GCF_963854185.1 Sardina pilchardus
CCTAACCCAACCTAACCCTAACCCTAACCCTAACCCCTAACCCCTAACCCTAACCCTAACCCTAACCCTAACCCTAACCCTAACCCTAACCCTAACCCTAACCCTAACCCTAACCCTAACCCTAACCCTAACCCTAACCCTAACCCTAACCCTAACCCTAACCCTAACCCCTAACCCTAACCCTAACCCTAACCCTAACCCTAACCCTAACCCTAACCCTAACCCTAACCCTAACCCTAACCCTAACCCTAACCCTAACCCTAACCCTAACCCTAACCCTAACCCTAACCCTAACCCTAACCCTAACCCTAACCCTAACCCTAACCCTAACCCTAACCCTAACCCTAACCCTAACCCTAACCCTAACCCTAACCCTAACCCTAACCCTAACCCTAACCCTAACCCTAACCCTAACCCTAACCCTAACCCTAACCCTAACCCTAACCCTAACCCTAACCCTAACCCTAACCCTAACCCTAACCCTAACCCTAACCCTAACCCTAACCCTAACCCTAACCCTAACCCTAACCCTAACCCTAACCCTAACCCTAACCCTAACCCTAACCCTAACCCTAACCCTAACCCTAACCCTAACCCTAACCCTAACCCTAACCCTAACCCTAACCCTAACCCTAACCCTAACCCTAACCCTAACCCTAACCCTAACCCTAACCCTAACCCTAACCCTAACCCTAACCCTAACCCTAACCCTAACCCTAACCCTAACCCTAACCCTAACCCTAACCCTAACCCTAACCCTAACCCTAACCCTAACCCTAACCCTAACCCTAACCCTAACCCTAACCCTAACCCTAACCCTAACCCTAACCCTAACCCTAACCCTAACCCTAACCCTAACCCTAACCCTAACCCTAACCCTAACCCTAACCCTAACCCTAACCCTAACCCTAACCCTAACCCTAACCCTAACCCTAACCCTAACCCTAACCCTAACCCTAACCCTAACCCTAACCCTAACCCTAACCCTAACCCTAACCCTAACCCTAACCCTAACCCTAACCCTAACCCTAACCCTAACCCTAACCCTAACCCTAACCCTAACCCTAACCCTAACCCTAACCCTAACCCTAACCCTAACCCTAACCCTAACCCTAACCCTAACCCTAACCCTAACCCTAACCCTAACCCTAACCCTAACCCTAACCCTAACCCTAACCCTAACCCTAACCCTAACCCTAACCCTAACCCTAACCCTAACCCTAACCCTAACCCTAACCCTAACCCTAACCCTAACCCTAACCCTAACCCTAACCCTAACCCTAACCCTAACCCTAACCCTAACCCTAACCCTAACCCTAACCCTAACCCTAACCCTAACCCTAACCCTAACCCTAACCCTAACCCTAACCCTAACCCTAACCCTAACCCTAACCCTAACCCTAACCCTAACCCTAACCCTAACCCTAACCCTAACCCTAACCCTAACCCTAACCCTAACCCTAACCCTAACCCTAACCCTAACCCTAACCCTAACCCTAACCCTAACCCTAACCCTAACCCTAACCCTAACCCTAACCCTAACCCTAACCCTAACCCTAACCCTAACCCTAACCCTAACCCTAACCCTAACCCTAACCCTAACCCTAACCCTAACCCTAACCCTAACCCTAACCCTAACCCTAACCCTAACCCTAACCCTAACCCTAACCCTAACCCTAACCCTAACCCTAACCCTAACCCTAACCCTAACCCTAACCCTAACCCTAACCCTAACCCTAACCCTAACCCTAACCCTAACCCTAACCCTAACCCTAACCCTAACCCTAACCCTAACCCTAACCCTAACCCTAACCCTAACCCTAACCCTAACCCTAACCCTAACCCTAACCCTAACCCTAACCCTAACCCTAACCCTAACCCTAACCCTAACCCTAACCCTAACCCTAACCCTAACCCTAACCCTAACCCTAACCCTAACCCTAACCCTAACCCTAACCCTAACCCTAACCCTAACCCTAACCCTAACCCTAACCCTAACCCTAACCCTAACCCTAACCCTAACCCTAACCCTAACCCTAACCCTAACCCTAACCCTAACCCTAACCCTAACCCTAACCCTAACCCTAACCCTAACCCTAACCCTAACCCTAACCCTAACCCTAACCCTAACCCTAACCCTAACCCTAACCCTAACCCTAACCCTAACCCTAACCCTAACCCTAACCCTAACCCTAACCCTAACCCTAACCCTAACCCTAACCCTAACCCTAACCCTAACCCTAACCCTAACCCTAACCCTAACCCTAACCCTAACCCTAACCCTAACCCTAACCCTAACCCTAACCCTAACCCTAACCCTAACCCTAACCCTAACCCTAACCCTAACCCTAACCCTAACCCTAACCCTAACCCTAACCCTAACCCTAACCCTAACCCTAACCCTAACCCTAACCCTAACCCTAACCCTAACCCTAACCCTAACCCTAACCCTAACCCTAACCCTAACCCTAACCCTAACCCTAACCCTAACCCTAACCCT